>NW_013654617.1:0-2500 GCF_000499385.1 Eimeria necatrix
CGGGCCCCCCGGGGGGGGGCCCCCAGGGGGGGCCCCTGGGGGGCGGCCTCCCCTTCGTCGGGGGCGGCCAGGGGCAGGGGCTGCAGGGGGGCCCCGGGGGGCCCCTCAACGCCGGGGCCCCGGGGGGGGCCCCCCAGGGGGCCCCCGGGGGCCCCCGCCATGCTGGCAACAAGCAGTACCCTCCTGGGGCGGGGGGGGGGCCCCCAGCAGCTAACAAGGCTGCTGCTGGGGGGCCCCTCGCTGCTGCAGTGCCCTCGTCGGGCTCCTCCTACCCAGATGCCCCGCAGCAGCAGCAGCAGCAGCAGCAGCAGCAGCAGCAGCGGGGGCAGCAGCAGCACGCGTGGAGCGGTGCAGGCTCCCAGCAGCAGCAGCAGGAACCCGCCGCCGCGGCAGCAGCGCACAGCAGATGGAGCAAGCAGCAGCAGCAGCAGCAGCAGCAGCAGCAGCAGCAACTGGGGCCCCCGGAGGGGCCCCCCGAGGGGGCCCCCCAGCAGCCCCCAGCCCTGTACCCTAGGCAAGAAAGGCAAAAGCGGTTTGGGGGGGCCCCTGGGGGGCCCCCGGGGCCCCCTGGCACTGTGGGGCCCCGTGAGGGCCCCCACGGGGGCCCCCATGGGGGCCCCCACGGAGGGCCCCACGGAGGGGGCCCCCACGGGGGGCCCCACGGGGGGCCCCACGGGGGGCCCCATGGGGGCCCCCATGGGGGCCCCCGGCGCTTCAATCGGGGGGCAGGGGGGCCCCACTTTGGCATGCAGATGGGAGAGGCCCCCGGAGTTGCTGCTGCAGCAGGGGGCCCCCCGGGTTCGCTGCGGCAGCAGCAGCGGGTGCACCGGGGGCCCCCCGGGTGGGAGCAGCAGCAGCAGCGGCAGCAGCAGCAGCAGCAGCAGCAGCAGCAGCAGCAGCAGCAGCAGCAGATGTGCCCCTATGTCCACCGCAGGGCTGGCTGCTTCAGAGACTCTGAGTGCAGATTTCTTCACACTCGAGAGGGCCCCCAGCTGCAGCACGGGGGCCGCGGGCAGAAGCAGCTGCTGCAGCAGCAGCAGCAGCAGCAGCAGGAGCAGCAGCAGCAGCAGGAGCAGCAGCGGCAGCAGCAGCAGGACGCGGAGCAGCAGCAAGGTGTGGTGGACACCCAGGCCGCCGGCCACAGCGATGGAGAAGCTGCTGCGGAGCAGCAGCAACGAGCTGACGGCGAGCAGCAGCAGCAGCAGCAGCAGCAGCAGCAGCAGCAGAACGAGGAGGCGGCCGCGTTGGCTGCAGCAGCAGAAGGCCCTCGGAGCCCCCACCCGGCCTACGAAGCCGCAGCAGCAGCAGCAGCAGCAGCAGCGCGAAGCAGCAGCGGGGCCGCTGGTGCGCAGCAGCAGCGGCAGCAGCAGGTGCTGCAGCAGCAGCGGCAGCAGCAGCTGCTGCAGCAGCGGCAGCAGCAGGTGCTGCAGCAGCAGCTGGAGCAGCAGCAGCAGCAGCAGCTGCAGCAGCAGCAGCTGCAGCACCACCAGCTGCTGACCGGGCAGCAGCAGCAGCAGCAGCAGGCCGAAATGGCCGCAGCCTTCGCCTTCTCTGCTGCTGCTGCTGCAGCAGGGGGGGCCCCCTACTACCCCCTGGGGCCCCCGGGGCCCCCCGAAATCTTTCCCCAGCTGCTGCTGGACCCCACACAATACTTTTTGCATTTGCTGCCTCCCCAGGGGGCCCCCCCGAACTACTTTGCTGCTTGCTGCTCGGCCCCCCCGGCCAAGAGCAGCAGCAGCAGCAGCAGCAGCAGCTGCAGCAGCAGCAGCTACAGCAGCAGCTGCCACCCCTTCGCAGCAAACTTGGTGGGGGCCCCCCAGTACCCTCACCCTGCACTGCAGCTGCTTTATGGGGCCCCCCCGGGGGCCCCGGGGGGGGCCCCCCTGGGGGCCTTTTTTCTTGACAGACAAACCCGAGGGGGGCCCCCGCTGAACCCTTTTTGTGCAACGCAGGAAGAGCTCGTCGCAGCAGCACCGAAGTTTTATGAGGACTAAACGGTTTGCTGCTGCTGCTGCTGCTGCTGCTGCTGCTGTGCAGCAGCAGCAGCAGCGGCAGCGGCAGCAGTGCAGCAGCAACAGACGGTGCTGCGGCTGCAGCTGCTGATTCAGCCCAGGAGCACTGCTGTGCAGCAGCAGCAGCAGCAAGTTCAGCAGCAGCAGCAGCAAGAGCCGCGCAGGAGCAGCAGCAGCAAAAGCTGCGCAGCAGCAGCAGCAAAGGCTGCAAAGCAGCAGCATAAGCTGAGAAGCAGCAGCAGCGTAAGCTGCAAAGCAGCAGCTGCAGCAAAAGCTGCACAGCAGCAGAAGCAGCAGCAAAAGCTGCACAGCAGCAGCAGCAGCAGCAAAAGCTGCGCAGCAGCAGCAGCAGCAGCAAAAGCTGCACAGCAGCAGCAGCAGCAGCAGCAGCAGCAGCTGCTGCTGCTGCTGCTGCTGCTGCTGCTGCTGCCCCTCAATGTGTGAGGGTTTTTCTCTTTCTCTGCAAACCAGAGCGCTGCGTTTCAGCC
>NW_013654617.1:7500-17384 GCF_000499385.1 Eimeria necatrix
CTGCGCTGCTGCAGCTTTGCTGCTGCGCTGCTGCAGCTCACTCTTGCTGCTGCTGCTGCAGCTTTTCGCTCTCCCCCAAAAGCGCCTCAAGCCGATCCCTTAGCTGCGCCCACACAAACCCGCAAGCTGCTGCTGCTGCTGCTGCTGCTGCTGCCAAGCCTTTGTTGTTGTTGCTGCTGCTGCTGCTGCTGCTGGGCGTTCCTCGTTGTTGTTACTGCTGCTGCTGCTGCTGCTAGGCGTTTGCTGCTACGACTACTGCTGCTGCCAGGTGCTGCCACTGCTGCTCTTGCTGCGGTCAGACGTTTGCCGCTGCTGCTGCTGCTGTTGCTGCCGCTGCTGCTGCTGCTGCTGCTGCTGCTGAATATGTAGTTTACCTGTTGTGCCTCTGCTTCACTTTCCTGCTGCTGCTGCTCCAGCTGCAGCTGTTGCTGCAGCGCTTCTGCTTCTGCTTCTGCTGCCTCAGCTGAAGCCCTGCAGCAGCAGCAGCAGCAGCAGCAGCAGCAGCAGCAGCACGTAGGATATAACTAATTGTCAAATTTAATTTAAATAAACAAATGATTATTATTTTAATAATAAATAAATTAAATTAAAATTAAAATTAAAAATATAATGAAAGTCTCACGTCTTTATGTGGGCTTTTGCTGCTGCTTCAGCAGCAAGCAGCAATTCAATTTGCTGCTGCGTCTCTCTTTGCTGCTGCTCCAGCAGCCTGCAGCAGCAGCAAACAGCAGCAGCCCCCAAATTAATTAATTAATTAATAACATTCACTTTATTTATTTATTTATTATTTATTTATTTATAACTTAATAACAAACTAATTAAAATGAATTGATTAAATTTACTTTGAGTAGTTTTTCTAGTTTGCAGGAAGCAGCAGCAGCAGCAGCAGCAGCAGCAGCAGCAAATGCAGCAGCGGTGGGAGCCGCAGCAGCAGCAGGCCAAACAGAAGACACGCCGAGGGACCGTAAGGAGCAGCAGCAACGCAGGAAGCAGCAGCAGCAGAAGCAGCAGCAGAAGCAGCAGCAGGAACAGTAGCAAAGGCAGCAGCAGCAGCAGTAGCAGCAGCAGCAGTAGCAGCAGCAGCAGCAGCAGCAGTAGCAGCAGCAGCAGCAAGAAGCGGTGACTGACATCCGCCGCTGCTGCAGATCAGCAAGTGCTTCTTCTTCTTGCTGCATTATTGTGTCTACGCGCTCCTTTGCTGCTGCTGCTGCTGCTGCTGCTGCTGCTGCTGCTTCTTGGCGAGCAGGCGCATCCTCTTCTAGCTGCTGCAGCCGCTGCAAAAGCAGCAGCAGGAACAGCAGCAGCAGCCACAGCAGCAGCAGCAGCCACAGCAGCAGCAGCAGCCACAGCAGCAGCAGCAGCAACATGGAGGTGGAAGCACATCTTGAATGCAGGAAAGTCTAAAGCGGCAGCATCCTCGAAGCGCTGCTGCTGCTGCTGCTGCTGCTGCTGCTGCTGCTGCTGCTGCTGCTGCATACCTGCTGCGCCTGCTGTCGCAGCTGCTCGTGCATCTCAGCTTGCTGCTGCATCTGCTGCTCCATTTGCTGCTGCAGCGTGTCTCTCTCGTTTGTCGCTTGCTGCTGCATCTGCTGCAGCTGCTGCAGCAAGTCCCCAGCGGTGGTTGCGAGCTGCTGCAGCAGCTGCTGCTGCTGCTGCTTCAGATGCAGAGACCGCAGCTGCACGGCTGCTAGCTGCAGCAGCAGCACCAGCAGCATCAACAGCAACAACAGTAATAGCAGCAGCAGCAGCAGCAGCAGCAGCAGCAGCAACAGCAGCAGCAGCAGCTCCTCTGAATAGTTGCGTTGTGGGGAAGATACCACACTGCAGCAGCAGCAGCAAGAGCAGCAGCAAGAGCAGCAGCAAGCAGCAGCAAGTGTTGCACACCTCGTCAGCCGTTTTCTGGAGGCCTTCATCAGCTGCAGCAGCAGCAGCAAAGTCTTCTGCTTCCACTGCTGCTTCCTGCTGCTGCAGCAGCTGCTGCTGCTGCTGCTGCAGCGCAGCAGCATCCTGTAGAGCCCGCAAAGACAGCAGCAGCACGCAGCAGCATCACAACCAGCAGCAGCAACAGCAGCAAATGCAGCAGCAGCACAGAAGCAAAACCGCAACCGTCTCAGCAGCAGCAGCAGCAGCAGCAGCAGCAGCAGCAGCAGCAGCAGCAGCAGCAGCACACCTGTTCTGCTTGGGCCTCCAGCTTCGCAGCCTCAAGCAGCTGATTATATATTTCAGTTTGCTGCTGCAGCGCGCTGCTGCGGCAGATGAAGTAAAAGCCTTCCAGCTCGCTTGCTGCTGCTGCTGCGCCTCCTGCTGCTGCTGCTGCTGCTGCTGCTGCGCCTCCTGCTGCTGCTGCTGCTGCTGCTGCTGCTGCACCTCTGCCTCCACTCACACCAGAAGCACCCAAAAACGAAAACTCTGAAGAACCCCCAATGCCTTCAAAAGCATCAATGGGGGGCCCCCGGGGGGCCCCCTGGGGGCCCCCCTGGGGGCCCCCTGGGGGGCCCCCCGGGGGGCCCCCCTGAGGGGCCCCCTGGGGGGCCCCCTGGGGGGCCCCCATATCAGGGGCCCCCTGGGGGGCCCCCAAGTGCGGGGTGTCCTTTGGGGGGCCCCCAAAGGAGGCCCTGGGGGGCCCCTGGGGCTGCTGAGGGAGGGGGGCCCCTGCTGCAGCGCATGCAGAGGGGGAAGGAGGCACTAATGGGGTTGCTGCAGCAGGGTACTGCTGCTGCTGCTGCTGCTGTTGCTGCTGCTGCGGCTGCTGCTGCTGCGGCTGCTGCTGCTGCTGCAGTGTTAGGTGGGTATACGGCTGCGCGTCGTCGTGGGGCCGTTGCTGCAGTCCGTGCTGCATTTGCTGCTGCAGCAGCTGCTGCTGCTGCTCGTGATAGTACTGGCTCATCTGCTGCTGCTGCTGCAGCTGCTGCTGCTGCAGCAGCTGCTGCTGCTGCTGCTGCTGCAGCTGCTGCTGCTGCTGCTGCTGCTGCTGCTGCCACCCAGCAATCCCAGGCAGCACAGACTTCTTGGGCTTTCTTTGGATTTTAGATGGCTGCAGAAATGCTGCAGCAGGGGCCCCCCTCGGGTTGTGGGGCCCCACAGCAGCAGCTGCTTCAGCAGCAGCAGCAGCAGCAAACAGAGACTCTGGAAGAGTCTCCAGGCAGGTCGGGGCCCCCTGGGGGGCCCCCTGGGGGGCCCCCTGGGGGGCCCCCAGGGGGGCCCCCTGGGGGCCCCCCAGGGGGCCCCTTGAGGCAGCAGAATGCGCGTGCTGCAGCAGCTCAAAGGCATCTTCGCCGCTGCCTGCTGCTGCTGCTGCTGCTGCTGCTGCTGCTGCTGCTGCAGGCAGGCTGTGCTGCGGCATAGCTGAAGAGGGCCCTAGAGAAGTTCCCCAGGACTGCTGTGCTGCTGCTGCCTGTGGATACTGCTGCTGCTGCTGCTGCTGCAGCTGCTGCTGCTGGTGCTGCTGCTGCTGCGGCTGCTGCAGCTGCTGCTGGTAGTAGTAGTGTTGCTGCGGCTGCTGCTGCTGCTGCTGCTGCTGAAAGAGTCTCCCGAACTGCCCGGGGGGGCCCCCAGAGGCCTCAGCATGGGGGCCCCCCACCTGGGGGGCCCCCATAGGGGGCACCCCCACCAGGGGGCCCCCCGGGGGCACTGTACCCTGTTTGGATTGGGGGCCCCTGGGGAGGGTCCTGGGGGGTGGGGGGCCCCCCTTTGAAAAGAAAAGAAAAGGCAGAAGAAGCAGCACGGGTGAAGGCGTTGCCTTCTGCTGCTGCTGCTGCTGCTGCTGGGCTCTGCTGCTGCTGCTGCTGCTGCTGCTGCTGCTGCTGCTGTGCTGCAGGGTGTGCCTGGGGGCCCCCTGCGTCTGCTGCAGAGGCCTCCAGCGCTGCTGCTGCCCTTGCAGCTGGGGCCTGGGGGCCCCCGCTGCTGCTCCCCGGGGCCCCCGTGCTGCTGGGGGGGCCCCCCGTGCTGCTGGGGGGGCCCCCCGTGCTGCTGGGGGGGCCCCCCGTGCTGCTGGGGGGGGCCCCCGTGCTGCTTTGGGGGCCCCCCGGGGGCCCCCTGATGGACATGCCTGAGAAGAGGGCCATGGTGGGGCTGCAGCAGGAGCGGGGTGTCTGTACACCTCAGCAGCAGCTTGCTGCTGCAGGGGCCCCCCAGCAGCTGCTGCTGCTGCTGCTGCTGCTGCTGCTCTGTGCGCAGATTTTGCTGCTGAGTCCTCCCTTGGGAGAAAAAAAGTAAATAAAAAAGAAAATAAAAAGAAATAAAACAAAGTTTGAATTTAAGTTTATTTAATTCAGCAGCTTGGGCTTGCGCAGACAAGCAGCAGCTGCTGCTGCTGCGTTTCCGGGGCTAAAAATAGTTCTTTTTTCGATTTTAATGGTTTTAAATGTTCTTTTCTTTTATTTAAATCAAAAAATTTGAAAAAAAATCAAAAAAAGATCCATTTTAGACAAACTTTCGTTCAAATTGCAATCTCACTTCTGCGGCGGAGTCGGCGGCGCCGCTCGCAGCAGCTTTTTATTTTATTAATTTAATTTAAATAATTAAATTAATTTATTTAATTTAATTTAATTTAAATAATTAAATTTATTTATTTTATTTTATTTTATTTTATTTTTACTTTTATTTTCCTTTTTGTTTTTTCATTTTATCGTTTTAATATTTTTTCCCTTTCCCAAGGGGGCCCCTTGAAGTCCAGCTTTATTAACTTTTCAAATCTTTACTTTTTATTTTATTCTTTTTATTTTATTTTTTTATTTTATTCTTTTCATTTTATTCTTTTATTTTATTTTTTCTTCTTTTTGTTTTTATTCTTCAATTAAAATGCTGCAGCTTTTCCTCATTTCCTTTTAAATCCAAAAGATGTTCCAGTACCTCTTGGGGGCCCCAAGGGGGCCCCCCGGGGACCCCCGGGGGCCCCTGGGGGAGTCCCCGGGGGCCCCCTGGGGGCCCCCATGGGTCCCGTGGGGGCCCCCTGGGGGCCCCCATGGGGCCCCAGAGAGGCCCTTGGGGCCCCCAAGGGGCCCCCGTGGGTCACTGGGGGCCCCAACAATACCCCGCAGTCTCTACGGTGGGCCTATTGGCCCTATGGGGCCCCCAAAGGGCCCCCAAGGGGCCCCCAAGGGGCCCCCCAGGGGCCCCCAAGGGGCCCCCAAGGGGCCCCCAAGGGGCCCCCAAGGGGCCCTCAAAGGGCCCCCAAGGGGCCCCCAAGGGGCGTTTTTATTATTTGGGGATCTTCTTTTCTTTAGGATTTCATTTTAATTTATTTTGAATTCTTTTTGAATTGGAAATTGGAGAAAAAACTCAAAAAATTTCTTTTTGTTTTTGGCAGTTTTTGTTATGAATAGATTTGGCTTGTAAAGGTTTAAAATGAATTTATAATTTATTTAAATAAATAATATAAATATAAATATATATATAAATATAAATATAAATATAAATTTAAATATAAATATAAATATAAATATAAATATAAATATAAATATAAATATAAATATAAATATAAATATAAATACAAATACAAAAGAGCAATTGCTGCTGAGGCCAGCGCACTTAGTTCATTATTTGTGTTCCCTTTCTTGCTGCTGCTGCTGCTGCTGCTGCTGCTGCTGCTGCTGCTGCTGCTGCTGCTGCTGCTCTCTTTGCAAGTTATGTATAATTTAGATTTTCATCATTTGTTACAAAGATGACCTGCTGCAGAAGCTGCAGCTGCTGCAGCTGCTGCTGCTGCTGCTGCTGCTGCTACAGCCTCTGGAGCTGCTGCAGCCGCTGCAGCTTCTGGATCTGCTGCAGCTGCTGCAGCTGCTGGATTTGCTGCAGCTGTTGGATCTGCTGCAGCTGCTGCAGCTGCTGCAGCTGCTGGATCTGCTGCAGCTGCTAGATCTGCTGCAGCTGCTGCAGCTGCTGCAGCTGCTGCAGCTGCTGCAGCTGCTACAGCTTCTGGAGCTGCTGCAGCTGCTGCAGCTGCTGCAGCTGCTGCAGCTGCTGCAGCTGCTGGATCTGGTGCAGCTGCTAGATCTGCTGCAGCTGCTGCAGCTGCTGCAGCTGCTAGAGCTTCTGGAGCTGCTGGATCTGCTGCAGCTGCTGCAGCTGCTGCAACTGCTGCAGCTGCTGCAGCAGCTGCAGCTGCTGCAGCTGCTGCCGCTGCTGCAGCTGCATGCATTCTTTTTTTCTTTGGTTTCCCCTTGAGCTGCTTCGGGTGTATGTGCACCAGGATTTAAAAGTTGTGTAAATTTAAAAGTCAATTTTGAATTAATTTTTAAAAATTACTTTTGCTGCTGCTGCTGCTGCTGCTGCTGCTGCTGCTGCTGCTGCACCTGCCAGTAGGGTCTCTTTGCGTGCTAACTAAATCTCTTTATTGGAACAAAAATTATTTTAATTTAAAAATTAATTATTTTTATTTTAAAATTAATTATTTTTACTTTTTAAAATTAATTATTTATTTCAAAATCGTCAATTTGGACGAAGTTGGGAAGCCCTTGGCTCCAGGTTTAAACCCCTTTTAAGGAAATCATAAATAAATAAATTTATATTTATTTAATTATTTAATTTGAAGTTTTTATTTATTTTAAATAAATAATAAAACGTTCTTCAAAATAAATAAATAAATAAATAAATAAATAAATAAATAAATAAATAAATAAATAAATAAATATAAATTTATTTGTTTATAAATTAAAATAAATAAAATTAAAATAAACAAAAGCGAAAGCGGGCGAAGACCCTGGGGTGTACGTACACCCGGAGTTACGAGAACTCGCCGCTGCGAAGCTGAATTTGGCCAAAAAGGCGAAATAAATGAAATTTAATGAAATTTAATGAAATTTAATGAAATTTAATGAAATAAAATGAAATAAAATGAAATAAAATGAAATAAAATGAAATAAAAATGAAAATAAATCATAAAAGTGAATTAAAATGGCATTTAAACCAAAGAAATGCAAAATGGAAGAACTCGAGAGGCTGCATGCATGCAGATCTGCGTCGATTGCCTCTTTGCTGCGCGTCCAAAAGCCCTTTAAAGTCTTTTTATTTATTTATTTATTTATTTATTTTTATTTATTTATTTTATTTATTTTTTATTTATTTATTTATTTATTATTTAATTTGGTGCATTTAACTCCCCTTTGCGAGTTTTCCCCCCAGAACCCCTGGGAGCAGTTTCTGGAGCGGCGGGATCGCGTTTTTCGAATTCAAATGCAATTTGTTTCGTTTTTCGCGATTTTAAATGCAATTGATGCAAATTAAAAGAATTTAAATGAAATAATTCGCCAAAAGGCGCCAAAGTTTGCAAAAAAAGGAGAAAAAACAGCAAATTCCGCGAAGAACTCGACGCGCACACCGCGCCGGACCAGTGGCGCTGCCTGCGGCTCTCCCGCGTCAGCGGAGTCGATTTGAGTGAATTTCGCGCGTTTGAGTCGAATTAAAGGAATTTAAAAGAGTTTAAATGAATTAAAACGAATTAAAGGAATTAAATTGAATTAAATTGCGTTGAAACGGGCGAAATTGCGCGAAAATTGGCGAAAAAACGACCCGTTTCCGCTGCTGCGCCGTTTGCCCGTGCGCGCTGCAACGGGCGCTGGCTTTCCTTTTAATTCTTTTCAATTTGTGGAATTGAATTTAAAAATAAAAAAAATTCAAAAAAATGAATTCAATCGAAACACACTCTTTGAATTTCGCTGCGGTTCCGCGGGGCGCAGCTGCATGCGTGGCTGGCAAGTCGGGGGCGGCGCGGCGCGGCTTCCCGGGCTCTAAATTTGTTTTTTTTTCGCAATTTCGGAATTAAAAACATTAAAAGTGAATTTAAAATCCAAAAAGATCCAAAAAAAGTGTTTTTGGCGGCTGGGAGGGGCCGGGGGTGTGCGGGGGCCTTGCGGTGTTGTTTCGGGTGTACGTACACCTCCGGCTGGCGGTCTGCCGCCCCCGGGACTTCTCCGCGCGTCCGTTTTGCGGCATTTGTTGTTTATTTATTTTTAATTTCTTTTTATTTAAAAGTGATTTGTGATTGTGCAGCTTCGAGGCGAAGTGCCGGGGAGGTTTCGCTGAACTTCGGGTGTCTGGACAGCTCGCGCGCCCGGCGCGCCCGCCGCGGGAAACTTGAAAGTTGAACATTTCCGATTTTTCTTCTTTTTGCGTCAAATTTGAACTTATTTTCATTCTCTTTCTCTTTTAAACTTCTTTTTTTGAATTTTATTTCCATTTTGAGCCTTTTTTCGCCGCTTTACACATGCGATTCGTCAGTTCCAGAGGCTCCCCCCGCCTCTACACCTTTTCGCAGGCGGCCATAGCGGGTGTGTCCGGGGGAATAAATTCATTGATTAAATTTATTAATTTAATTAATTTAATTTATTTAATTTATTTAATTGGATTTAATTCATTTAATTCATTTAATTGCATTCAATTCGTTGGACTTATTCAATTTTATTTAATTCATTTCTTTCATTTATTTGATCATTTGACCCTCCCAGCTCTCTTAATTTATTTTCAATTTCCATCATTTTCAACTAACCAAAAATATCTTTTAAAATTAATTTCTGCTCTTCATTTCTTCTCAAACAGTTCGTTTGCTGGCGTCAATAGCCGTTTAAAACCCTAAACCCTAAACCCCAAACCCTAAACCCTAAACCCTAAACCCTAACCCTAAACCCTAAACCCTAAACCCTAAACCCTAAACCCTAGTGGTGTTTGCAGGGGTGGCTGACGACGGGGGTCTTCTTTTGCCGGCTTTTATTCCGGAGGTTTCTTCTGAAATTCAAGAAGGGTGGAAGTAGGTGTCTGTACACCTCAGCGTTTTGTGGGGTGGAAGCAGGTGTCTGTACACCTCAGCGTTTTGTGGGTTTTTGAGTTTTCGGTTTTTCGGAAATTAAAAATTTAAATTCCTTTTTAATCCTTTTGAAGCTGCAAATGAATTAATTAAAACTGCAAAACAAATACAATTGCATATTTAAATTAAAATTAAAATTAAAATTAAAATTAAAATTAAAATTAAAATTAAAATTAAAATTAAAAATTAAATTCAACTTTTGCGTCTTTTCGAAAACGTGCATATAAGTTGGGGTGTACGTACACCCCGAACACCGCAAAAGCAGCAAAAAAACCCGCAGTCAAATGCACCGCCTTTTTATTATTTATTTATTTATTTATTTATTTATTTATTTATTTATTTATTTATTTATTTATTTATTTATTTATTTATATTATATTTATTTATTTATTTATCATTTATTTGTTTTAGGCGTTTGTCCTTTCCTGCACTGCTGGAGCGCATTTTGCAGCTGTTCATCGACGCCGACGGTAACAAAAAATAAATCTTTTTAAATTGAAATTATTATTTATTTATTTATTTATTTATTTATTTATTTATTTATTTATTTATTATTAATTAATTTATTTATTTATTTATTATTTACTTAAATTAATTAATTAACTAATTCGTTTTTAATTAGGGGATGTTTAATTCACTTAACCACGGTTGAACGCGCCAAGAGCGGCCTCCGTGCTGCTGCTGCTGCTGCTGCTGCTGCTGCTGCTGCTGCTGCTGCGCTGCTGCTGCTGCTGCTGCTGCTGCAACTAGAGCAGTTCTTTGGCTGCGTTCTTTGCATTTTCCTCAGAAGGCCCTTCTGCAGCTTCTTCAGAACTCTCCGCAGCTCTTCCTTCTCTCTTGAGAAGTATTTTCGAAAAAATCCAAAAAGATAAATTAAACACAAAAGTCTTCCGACTTCAGAGGGTCCAGCACCATTCTCGGGAGACTGTGGGGCCCGGGGGGCCCCCCGAGGGTACTGTGGGGGCCCCCTCGCCGGGGGGCCCCCCTGGGAGCCCCGCGGGGGGCCCCCCGGAGGGTGCTGGGGGGGGGCCCCCCAGCGGGGGCCCCCAAGAGGGTACGGGGGGGGGGGCCCCCGGGGGGCCCC
>NW_013654618.1:0-212500 GCF_000499385.1 Eimeria necatrix
AAGTTCATTCTAGGCACGCAGCAGCAAAATGCGCGCCTCGAAAGCTTCAGACAAACGTAAACTCTGCGATATATCGCTCATTAACTGTTGCAATTTGATTGCAACAAACATCGCAGTCCCGCTAGTTTGCCAGTATGGCAGTGAGGCCAGCAGTCTGCAGAACAGCGAAGTTCCCGGCCCAAGTTTGGCGATGCGGCAGCTGAAGTCACTAGGCGTTTCTGCATATTTGCACGCTGCGCTTTACAGAGTGACGCCCCGGCGTCAGCTGCACGAATTCAGTGGTGTTGGGCTGGCTGCTCCGCCGGCTGAAATGCTGCTCCTCACGACAGGAGCCACTGAAGAGCTAACAAAATAGAAAAGTCGCAACTCAGCGACGCTGGGTATTCTTTGGACGTGGGCGGAGGTCCTCTTCTTTCATCTGCAAATAAAAACAACTTCAGTCAGTACAGGGCATACCTACTGCCCATACCAAAGTGGTAATGCACAATGCACGTCCTCGGCATCCAAGCGGAAAAACAAATACGTGAAATTTGGAACATGCAAATCCTTACTGCGTGAATGTAAACGTGATGTCCTTTTGCCATCTCTTGCTGGTCTGGGCCCTGAAGAAACAAAGAGAAGATTGCCCATAAAAACGTTGGTATGAAGAGACCCGCTGGGTCAACTTAGGAGCGAAAGGCCTCCAACACGATAATGGGAAAAAAAGTAAAAATACTGTGACCTCTACCTTATTCCAGTCGTAAGACACGGCGTATGCGAGCGCTGTTGATGTGGGGTCATATTTCAAATCCGCTATCGGCGCGCCCGCAGGTTCAAATGTCTTCAGCCTATAAAAACGTCAAGAAAGCAAGATGTCACGCAAACGCACATCGAGAAATAGATGACATGCTCAAGAAACATGCAGGGAGAGTCTGATGAACTTCTGAGCAAACCCGGACAAGGTACTGCTCTACGCTAGCTGCATGCATACTTCTGCCTCGAATCTTTGTCCCAGCAGACGATAATGCCATCAGATCCCTGAAAATAACAGGTTCAGTCAAGGCGGTGCTATTTAGTGGCTAGTGTCCCTCGGCTTCTACGCCTTTTTGGCTATTTCATCTATAAAAGTAAACCTGCTTTCTCAATAAACTGAGCTCGAGGGACGTACGCCAGTACTAAACGACTTGAGCTTGTTGAAGGAGATCGCATTTACAGAGTATATTTGCAGTACTTGCTGTGGCCCGTCCTGCCGATGACACCGATAGCTAAATTCCATATTTCTGCAGTAATAAACGAGCCCAAACAGACTATCGCGCCTTCCTACTTAGCTCTGCGAGAGATGCAGCAGCCTGCTCATACGCTCAAGCAGCGCTCGCAAAAAGAGCGCAGCGCTAAAAATGGGATTTTTGCCCTTACTTATGCTCTTCTTTGATGTATACAATGCTGCATCTGCCTTCTACGCTTCCAATTGCAGCCCCTGGTGATTGTGAAGCATCGTCAGGGAAGAACGCAATAGATCGCGTTTGCATTTTCTGATATTGAGATCCAGCCTTAGTGAAGACCGGTATAGAAGCAGCAGCTGCAGCGCTCGGCGTTGTGACAGGAAAGGCTATCTGGTTCTGCTGGAAAAGAAGAGGAACATTTAAAATCAAACAGTCATGGAACGTGTCGCAAATCCCCAAGAAACAGTCGTGGAAAGCCGCCTTGCATATCTGCACAGAAAGGGAAACAAAGATCAGCCCATGCAAACCTTAAATAAAAGCCTCGAGGTATCACAGGCAGGCACGCAATTCTGTGGAAAACTCAACGCGAAAAAAATACTACTTGTGTTGACGCGGAGATGCATGGGCGACTTATCTAAGCTTAGCAAGACCAAGCCACTGTGAAGCTGCAGGTTGGTAGCCAAGAACTACCCTGTTTGTCAGTGCGCCCCTCTTACGCACTTTCGCGCCAACATTCTGCTGCCAAACTGGGTTGGGCTGTTTGCCATCCCACATCTTCACAGCTCCGTCCCAACTTGCTGCGTCGTGGAAAAAGGACGCACACACGGAAAACAAAGAAAATATTGCATAATTCACTAAAAGTGGCCAAACCCCCGCAGCACAGACAATTCTTGCTTTGCATGGGCACGGAAAGGCTGCATCAAACTGCATCAGGCAAAAGCAGCCGAAAATAACAGCTACGAAGGCCGCAACACAGAAGATATAAATTGTTCTCCTCATCGACTGCCATAGTGTTGTGGCTTACTGCTGATGACCAACTTGTACATAGGGTTCCATGCCACGAAATTAACAGGAGAATCATGCTGAGCAAAAATTTCAGAGGGAACAACCGTCACAACACTAAACCAAACAGCAACAGATACATGCTGCTTCGATACACGCTATAAGCGCCGTTCAAAGAGGCAAAATGCAGCTGCCGGGAAGCCAAAACAGTTCATCTCACCTGCCCGATGACCTGCCCTGTGGTCCGGCCGCTGATGAGGTCATACGCCTTCACCTGCTTGTCGCATCCCGCTGTAAGCAGCATCTGCGTTGTCTGACGAAAAGTCACAAGTACGCGCCACAAAGTGCAGCAAATAAAGGCTGGCCTGAACAGTGTCCTAAGACGCTCCTGCTTGTGGCATGGGGACTTACATCTCCAAAGCAACAAGAGAGAATAGGTGCCGTTTCTGTGAAGAGCGACTGCGGGTTCCCTTTGTAAACGCTTTGGCCACTGCTGCCGAAGGCCGCCGGCTGAGTTGTTATTTGCCAGACCCGGCAGGTTCGGTCCCACGAAGCGCAGGCCAGTGCCTGCCCATCACGAGACTGAAGCGCACAACAAACTGTCGCCGCAGATGGACATCAAAGCAGCAGCTGAACACAGCGCTGTGGGCCGCTCACGCACCGCGAAGTTGCTCAGCCTACACTGACGCAGAGAGCTAACAACACCTACCCATGCCAGCTGCGACACTGAGTCCGACGGTCCATTGGGAAGTTCAGTTGAATTTTGCTTAGAATAGTAGTTGGCCGATTCCGTAGTGGAACGAGTGAAGCCAAATGACATTTTCCTGCTGCCCAGATTGAGCTTCCAAAAGCTTCAAACGCAGTTCCGAAATCCCGGGGGAGACAAGTACAATATTATGTGCGCTTATTTTCGTCACCTCCCGTCCAATTCAGGCGATCCCGGTGCCTCATTAAACCAGCCTTGCAATCTCGCGCTCGTCATGCAACTCTTGTGCTTGATTTTTGTTGTTCTTTCGCTCTTTGCAACTTGCTGTGGCAGGCAAGGCTAGTGAATGGAGCGCCGACACTCTTCGGCAAGCCCCAAGACGGGACGATTTGGTCACTGGACTTTCGCCCAGGCTGCGCCAATTGGGGGCAGTATCCTTTGGCGGAAAAATTGTGGGGTCCTTTCTTTCCCCTCCAAAGCTGCCTGAAGCGCTCGTGGGGTCTCTGTGAATGATGGCCGCTCTGAATGCACGCTGTAAGCCAATTGCGCTGCAAATGCGGTCGGCGACGGCTACACAAACATAGAGGCTGTCCTTCCTCTTCGCACACTGTTTACTCCTGGAGGCTCAAGAACCCTCTTATGATACACTTCATAGACACTCGTACCTATCCATACAGTTGCTGGCGTCAGGCAGTCCAAAGACGGTGGCTCCTGCGCGCGGGAAGCCACGCCCTGCCTTCTCCAAAGCACAACCCGGAGGTCACAGTTAACTATGAATTGCAACGGGGGAAAGGATGGATAAGGCAATTTAAAACTTATAGACAGGGTGCCGCGCTGCCCTAAACTGACCCGCCATTGAAGGGACTGATTCATTGGGGGGCCCGCTGCTGCATGCGCTTCTCTTCAGCCTCCTCCACAAAGTATCTGATGACGTCCACCAGTTCATCCAACGCGACTTCCTTTGCGCATACACAGCTACATTTATATAGTCTGGCTTTTTGCAGATACTCCACTTGGAGCCAAAGGGCGTGGCTGCATTTCGGCAAGCACTGAAGTCAGCTCCTGTAACCCTGCATTCTCTGCAGGGTCGCAGTGACTGTCGCGAGTATTTGTAGTGAAGCCTTATTATTGAGTGAAAAAGGGTAGAAATGGCTTCGCTCGCGGTGCTGCGGCCTGATGCTGCCCCCTTCGGGGCCGAAAGTCCTTCTAGCATTCTGAAGGTTCAGCCGAATCAAACCACTTCCCTTCATTCGGTGGCAGTGGCAAGTAACGGACGCCGCAGTGTCACCTTCCTTGTAAATTTACCATGGGGGAGCACTTCTGTTGTGTCCCTTCCCCTGGAAGATCTTCCGCTTCTTACTGACGAAGAGGCGAAGTGCGTGTGCTGCACAAGTCCAGAAACAGCTTCAGCAGGTAGACTAGCTTCATCTCCTGTCACTGAGGGCTCAGCTACGGGACTTTTTGTTCCGGGATACTTCATCTTCTCCTTGGCAGCAGCACGCGCTGGATTCCCGGCAGAAGTGGCGGCTGCCAAGCTACGCGTGGTGCTACAGCAGAGGGAGGTACATCCGAATACGTGCCTCCCGCTAGAAAAAGTTGTTGGCACCGAAGCAGCATACAGAATAGCGGCAGACTGGGGCGGTCAGGAGAGATCGGAAGCGAAATCAGAAACAGAACATGGCTCGCCTCTTTGTTCGCTCTGGTTACTCTTGAGACTGCCGGGAGGAAAGGGTGGTTTTGGTGCGTTACTGAAGAAACACCGAAAGAAAAAACGAGCAAATTTCTCGATTGATGCTTGCAGGTAAGTTTTGTGTTAAGCCACGCAAAAGTGGCTGACTGTTTCGTGTCGGGTGCGTGGGCTAGCCTTCACAAGCTTTCACATCTACGGGTTACAGTAGTTTTACCGAGCCCTTGTTCATGAGATATATGCATTAGTTTGCTTGCTTCGCCGATGTTTTTTGTAGAGACTTAACAGGGAGAAGAATTCGACAGGCCCAAGTGGTCACTCGTATTAAAGAATGGATGGAGAAGAAGAGGAAGGAAGATGCGTTGGTTGCCGCACTGACGCACGGAGCACCAGAAAATAAGGAGCCGGTAGGTTACTGCAAAGGCTGTAGAACCCTGGTTAGAGCGCAATTCTCCTCAAACTTTGTCATTGTATCATTGCAGGATGAGCATACATGGCATATGTCAGCGCTGCGCCCTTCCTGCGTGACTTGCCTCCATTTCATTTGCAGGAAACAAAGCCTGCTGTTTCTGTAGACCCCGCTTTTATATCCGAACAGTTAGCCCAGGTTTCCGAGATGCCCTCAGTTGTTGCTCAGGGCCTTAAACAGCAAACAGCATTGCGGTATGGCTACGCGGCTGCCCGAGTCGCTCTGCACTCGCTCTAGACTTTTCATTGTCTTCCGTACCAGTGGTTAGTTGGCTGGTTGAGCTTCCACTTCCCATTACCATGCGTAACATTCGGTATTTATGGGTTTTCTTTTATTTGCTTAGTTTTTGGCATCTTCTTGCTGATGCTGAACGTGCCTGCAGAAGGCAAATGGAAGCGGAGCAGCGCAATCGGGCTGCGACGTCACAGAACCATGCCGTGTTCTCCCAGCTTCGTGATGCTGTAGAGCTCGATAGCGAAGATGACCAGTGGTCCGACACTGATTCAGATGGAGAACCCAGCGAACTAGACAGCAGTGAGACTGGCAAGGGAGGTTCGTCTCCTCATAGTTCTAGTATTGATGCCGATTCAGCGAGTGGCCCAGCCACCGCTACGAACAACCCCCTGAACGAACGGGCAGCGGCTACGAGCAGTGGGAGAGCTTTCCCGAACACGTCAGGAACTGCAAGATATCAGTCAGGCTTTGGTGGCAGCATTAGGGAGAAGAGTGGTATATCCTTGAGTCCCAAGCCTGATGCTCAGGCGACGGCGCTGATGCAGCAGTTGGAGCAGATGCGTCTCAAGAACTCAGCTGCACAGGAGGAAGAACGTCGGCGAAGGGCAGAAGCCGAGGCTGAAGCTGCCCGGGCAGCAGCTGCTGCGGAGAGGGCTGCGCAGGAGGAAGAAAGTCGGCGAAAGGCAGAAGCTGAGGCTGAAGCTGCCCGGATCGCAGCTGCTGCTGAAAGGGTGGTGAGAGAGGCGCAGCAGCTGGACGTGAGCCGCTTCAGCACCGCCGAGGAGCTTTTGAAGGCCGTAGATGCGGATGGTGCGTCTTTTTCACGCTTCCATCCTCCGATGTGCATGTTTGCTTTCTTGATTTTGTGGCAATGCTTTAGTTCAGTGTATTTAGTGCTACCCTCGCCGACGCTCACAATAATCTAAGCTTCCTTGCTGGGCTTTTGCCATGTATGTTGATTCGAGCTGCTCCCGAGTCTAGTCTGAATGTAGCTTATTTCTCTGTGTAAACTTTTTTGCTTTTCCACAGTGGTTAAGGAGAAGCTCCGACAGCTGGGTTGGAAATGCGGTGGGAGGCCTGAGGAGAGGTGAGGCAGCTGCATAACTGTGCTCATACGCTGAACAGTTGAAAACATTGTGGACCGTTTGTACTGGTTGCTTCTTTACCTTCTGGCGGATCGGTGTACAAGGTTATTTTCACGTGGAGCCATTGCCAGCACTCTTGCCGGCTTCCCTTGTGCTTCAGGGCGGCTCGCCTTCTCAAGCTGAAGACAGTTGACCTTGCGAACGTCCCGAAGGCACTGCTTGCAAGACCTCCAGCTCGGATGGCGTAATGGGCGCCCCCGCTTTCTGGATATTTACTGTTTTTCCGTGTGGAGGAGGAATGCCGCCTGGTTATTCCCGGAAGGGTGACGTGACACTGCTCCAGTGCTGTGGTTGGTTTAAATTCTGCACCATCCGCTTCTATTATATTTATTCAGACAGCAGCTGATTTAATGAGTGTAGCGCGATCAGTCGGCTGCTGAACGAATTCTTGTTTCCTTGGCTTTTCATTAGCCCGTGGAGCTTACCACTGTTGTGGAACATGCGGAGACATATTCTCCACAGTAGCTGATGATGCGGCGAAGAGGTGTCGGCAGAACTAGCGGCCTGGACGCAGGCAATTGTACTTACGAGTTTGGCTAGTGTCAGTACCAGTGCTTCAACCGAAGCTGCTCTCATCTGGCCTCCGGTTATTTGAGGGAGGTGGCGGAGTTTGCTACGCAGTGTGCTACAGTTTCTGGCGTATTCTTGGGGCAGGCCACAATTATGGTGCGTGCTGTAACTTCGAAGAAGAAGTAGACACAAAATAACGAACCAATTGATCGACAAAGAAGGCAATGGGAGAACGGGTAGTTAAGCAGGGTTAGGTCTGCCAACGCAGTCACACGAACGAATACGGCGAGGTTACCGCGATCGGCTCGCAAAATTCCGGATAACCGCATTGAAATCGATCAAAATAAGCCTACGATGTCTGCCTGCACAGTGGCCCCTGGCTCGAGTCCGAAGGCTTGCGCCTGTGATGACGGCTCGCAGGACTGTGTTTAGTAACTGTTTTTTCTAATAAATAGTAACTGTTTTTTAATAAATAAGGAGAAGAATCTTATTTAAAAGCGGGCCTTGATCCCTGCCTTGCCCTTTGTTACCGAAATGATAATGCTAGTCCTCGTGAGCGATGAGACCACGTGCTCTGTTCGCAAGCCAGTGGCCACCTTGCGTGCTCGAGGCGAGACGGCACTACGTGTCACCAAGTAGCTTTTAATTCTGCTTGAACAAAAAGGAAATCCAATGTCATAGGGACTTGATCTACCTAAAGTCTCGTGGAGGCCCAGTCACTCGTTTGTGTCTTCATCCGGAAAGTCACGTGAGTCGCGAATGGGTCACTCTCGTCCTACAAAAGGCTGCTTCACACACCCTAAATGAGCCGCAGCACATTGACAGATTTCGAATGTGTGTGATCTTGTATGTTTGCTTAAATGAATGTTTTACTTTCCTCCGGCGACCTTAGCCGACACGGTCATTAGGTCATTCATTGCACGCGATGAGCTCAAGGCGTCTTTGTGAAGTGTATCTAGCTGCGAGCCACATGTTTGAGCAACCGGCCCATCATTTTTTCATGTGAAAGTGCAAGCGTGTGCCTGCAGAGTGAAACTCCAGATCCACCGTCGGCTGGGAAACACTTACGCGGATATTTGTTGTTCTCAGACGGTTTGGTTTATGCGAAGGCGACCAAAACGGCACACTTCTCAACATGCCATCAAATGAACCGTCGCTGCGGCAAGGACGGAGCCCCTCAGGGGCCTCCGTTGCTGCACTCGACTCAGCCAGTTTCTCGTGTCGTTCTGGAACTTTGCCGAGCACACTTGACTATCATGGTAGGAATGCTCTCCACCTTTAGTGTCTGAATTTGCTCACTGCTTGTGACTGTCATAGACAAGTCCTCCGTCTGTTCGGAATCGTGGCTCTCAGTTATTCGTGCAAGCATTGATCGTCTGATGCATAGCTATTAGCGGACTGGCGTTTCACTATTTGACTCGCAACGTTTGCAGTGTCTAGGAACAAATGTGTTCGGTTGTAGTATTCATGACTGTGCGTCCCATGCTATTGTGCTCAGTACAAAGACAATCGTCCCTCATGAGGCAGACGCCCTACGAAAGAAAACTCACCGGCTTCTCTCCAGGAGATACAAAGATCCTTCTTGGTCAGAGTGACTTTCACGAAACTCTCAAGAGGCCAGGTAAGAGGACATGCGTCGGGGGCTTCTTAGGAAAAGTATTTAATCGGCGTATAACTGAGTTTAGGAGGGGAGTGAAATGTGAAAATTTTGCCGTAGCATGAAACTTCCCGGGAAAAATTTTTCTTGAACTCTACGCGTCGTATCGCTTTTTTTGCCTTTGTCGGTTTTTGCCTGCTTCTTTGCCTTTACTGTTGCTTTTAGCTGTTCGAAAGTTCGCATCAATCCGTCAGCCTGCTGCCGAAGCGGAACAGCAGCCGGAGCGCTCTGGCAGTTCAGGGCATGTGAACAAGACGTGGGACAAAATACGTAGCTGGAGTAAAAATACGTTCAGCAGGGGCAAAAGCGGGGAATGCAGCGCCACAGATGGAGAGAAGAGTAGGGCTGGCGGATGCGAGCCAGATCAAAATGGACAAGGATCCGAACAAGGCAGGGGCACTGGCAGGTACGTTTTCTGACTTCCACGCTTCTGGCTATCTGGAGAGCTGTAGAATGTGATAGAGTGTGCGTGTTCCACGTGTAGGCAACGAATCTCGACGCATCTGTACTCACATGCCTATAAGGCACTTCGGAGTCACTGCTTTTTAACTACAGTCTTCACACACATTTTCTCTGTGGTTGATGAACTTACTTTATAGCATACCATAGATAGTGGCGGCGCTCCGCTATTTTACCTCTGTGTTTTCCTTGCTTTTGATTTGAAGGGATGCTTTGGGCTGTAGGAATGACTCAACATGCTTACAGTGCTGTTTTGTGGCTTCAGCAGCACAGATGCTCAAGCTGTCAATTCTTGGAAACAGGATGAGGAAGTGCCTCGTTAGAAGGTTAGTGGGTCTGATGAAAAATTAAATGCAGAGGCTTTCCAGTTTCTGGCATTGCAGGACGTAACCTGCCTTCGTCTATCTTTCACTTTCTAGCTTAATTTGTGTGCCAGTTGCCTTTCTTTGGCGTATCCCCAGCGAAAGCATGAGCTTGATTCTTTTCTTGTAATGGTTGTGCTTCCTCAGTCAAGAGCAACTGACTGACTTCCGTGTTCTACATTGCAAGCGAGCCAAGGCTGCGCATTCCGGCTAGTCGCGCGCCGTGGCCGTTCCAGTGGAGAGTACTGCGCCGCAGCAATACAATAGCTGTGCATGCAAATATTTTTCTCAGCTCGCCTATTCCTCCGTAGTTCACTTCAATCATGCTTCAGATTAATTCTGACGTGGTAGCAGCGGTGCAAGCCGGCTAACGGGACTCAAAACAGTCACCACGAGCACTTACACACTCATTGATTTCTGACAGGCTCATCTACACTGTTGACGTACTTCAAGTAGTTTCCGCGAAGCTCGTGGAACGCGTTTTCAATATTGCAGTTGTTGATATATGTATTATTTGAGCATGAGCACACCAAACTGTCTAAATAGCAGAGGCCAGGCGAAAAATGCGTTTGCCGGTGTGGCACGCACAGTTTGGCAGCTGGCAAATTGCGCGCCTAGCGACCATTGTCAGGCCTGATTGCCTGAAACATTTCTCTCCACAAAACGTTGTGTTATGGAAACAGGACAATACTGCGTTGGGACGATGCGTGTTCATAGTGGTGTGTACCGAAATACACCCTGTGCGGGTAGCCTTGCACAAAAGCTGCACTTTTTGAGGCTTGCTGGGCCGGTTTTCTACCATTAGTATCAAACGCTTGCACGAAAATATGTTTTACCCGTTGCTGCCGTATTTTAGACTTTATTGAGATCATCTCTGAACTGCAGGTGAAGGCTAGTGCTCTGCGGCCCCACTGCAATGAACTGCATTGAAGGATTTGCATTTTAGATTGCAGGAGGCTACTCTGTGTAGAGCTAAGTGCTTCGGTGCGCCTTGAAGTGCAGAGGATACTAGGATAATTTTTTACAGCCACTACATGGAGGTCCAACTGAGTCAACGCGTAGTCTCCAGGCGGGTGGCCTGTGGTACGCAAAGGATATGGCGCGAGTGGCAGGGCTTGAGCCTTGATGAGACTGAGATTAGCTGCAAAATGGTTGTTACTCTCGTAGGTAGTTGTTGAATTATTTTTAGAGTTCATTACCCCTTAACCCTTAAACGCCAACGACCGCCCATGCTGTGGCGAACCGCTGCTCCCCTTGCACGCAACACTTCAGAACGTGCATAAAATCGCAAGTTTAAGCAGAGACAAACGGGACCGTGATAATATTTAATAAGAGTTTTGTGGACATCTAATAATTTCAGTGGAAATAGGGAAGAAGGAGCCAGTGAATCGACCCCCCGCTAGCTAACAAGTATGGAGCCAGCGGCGCGGCGGTGAATCAGTTGGCGACGGTTTCACCCAGCAGCAGCAAAGAATATGGGATAAAGCTCGACGTCACATCTGATCTTTACATGCATGAACTTATGAATAGTAGAGCAACACGACGGGAGTGCTCGCAGAGCTGGACACAAAAGCTACCGAGGAAGTGACCACGAAGTGGTCCATTGTGCCTTTTCTTCGAAACCTCTTGGGGCTTATGGCTTGAGAGAATAATGTTTTTCTCTCTACTTTGTCAAAAGTAATCTTGGGAGAGCTTATTTTAGAAGATCTGTTTCTAAGTGAGCCCAAATGCGCGCAGTTTTTCTCAGCTTGAACGCCCTACAAGAATACCTTGTGTAACTACCTATATATGCAGCTGTTGTGTGTGTCTCAGCGGGCTCGTTCGAGCTTCGTCACGAGCTGGCAGACAAGATACAATGAGAATGCAGCGAAGTGAATCCGTGCAGCAGGGGATTTCCCCCCCGCCTACGTCCAGTGTTGCAGGTCAACCTTCAAGTTTCCCTGCTCCGCCTGGGGGGTTGGCGGCGCCTGTAGAGGCCGAATGTAAGGCTGTTCGAATCTGTATTGTGGAGCTTCCCCCATGTAATTGACTCACCGAAACGCGAACAATGTACTTCTCCAAATGGCGCGCATTTACGCTCCTCTGTGCGTCCAATTAACCCGGCCCACTAACTGTTTGTTTGCCTTATTCAGTGCAAAATCAGATGTCTCTCTCGAAGCAGACACCGTATCAAAGGATGCAATCGGGCTTTTCTCGAGGAGATACAGCAATCCTTCTTGGTCAGAGGGACTTCGCGGCAACACTAAATCGAGGAGGTAGGGTACAGGAGCCTACTATAAATGTAGACGCCTCTATAGCCACGCCACTTGCCACTTGCATGCGTTGGAAGTGGCATAGGACACACGCCATGGCTTCAAAAGCATAGTTACTCAGAGAGTGTCGTTAGCTGATCTTGCCAGATAACGCATTGCCGCTTGCACGGAACACCTTCAGCAACTCCGTAATAGTAGGTCGCATTCTAAACTTTATCAACTGCCCTGTGAGCTTAGGGGCTGCCCGGCTCTGAACAGTTAAGGGAGCTGGCTTTTGGTCTGCTTCGCTCCAGAATACTCGCTGTTCTTCTTCAATGCTAAGCTTGCATGAACCAAGAAGTGGTGATTCAATCCATAGATTCAGCTTACAACTGATTAAATCGTGTGCAGTGATCTTGCATTTATAAGAGGAAGAGTACTTTGATTCCCCTTGCTTCTTCTAAGATCTGTAGCCACTTCTGTTTCCACATCAAACTACGGACTGACAGAGCGTTGTGGACTTTTGTTCAGGTCCTTCAGTCGATACGAGAACCCAGCGGGGACAGTCCGCGGTTTCCCAAATGTTTTTGCCTGCGCCATCATCCGAAGAATGTAATCCTCCTTGGATTTTCCTTTCACCGTGTTAAGACGAAGTAGCACAGCCATTCAGACAACTCGCCTCTAGCTTGATGCTTAGCTTTTTCTGTTTTCTGCTTTGATTTCGCTTTTCGATACAGGCTCGGAATTCCCTGGAGCAGATGGACCCATAGATGACAACCAAGAAGCATTGAGCAAAAGGCATGTTCGTATGCTCTATGTTATATTTTGTGCCCAGAAATTCTTCTGCGAGCTTCTCGGCACCCTATTCCTTGTGACCTCCATTGCACTCGCAGAAAAGGGGAGCCACTCAATTTTTTCACCTTGTTCAGTGTCGGCTGTGGTTTACGTTCTGACATTCTTGTTCGTGCCTATTAGCGGCGCTCATTTTAATCCCGCAGTTTCAACTGCAATGTTTGTGACGTCTAAGCACTTCCGCGCATTTGAATACATCGCATATTTCTTCTGTCAGTTGGTTGGGGGTACTTGTGGAGCCTTAATAGGATGGGCAATCATGGGGGAGCCCCTTGAAGTTCTTCCGCTTGATCCTGGCGCATCTTCAGCTCGTTCAATATTTCATGAGGTTATTCCGACGATCTTGCTCATCTATACCTGCCTCGTTCTCACTTTCGCAACAAGTGCAGGGGATGTTAGCCTTGTCACCATTCCCTTGACAGCAGCGATGGTCGTATTGTTTGGCGGTATTGCTGGGGCAACGATGAACCCTGCCGTAGCAACGGGTATATACATGTCCCACCTAATTTTCGGAAAGCGCCACACCATTACCCGTGAACTTCTCATAGGTCTCCTCTGTCCGTTCCTGGGAGCGTTTCTGTCTGTCATTGGCTTTGTAGTCACCCATGCATACACGCATCCTCTCGAACTTCGGTTTATTCATTTTTCCTGAAGACCGTAAGGAGCCCATGATGCTGTGTGTGTCGACCAATATCTGAAGCTGCTAAATAGGACTCCGTTATTGCAGCTGCGCACAGATTGCTGCAAGCCTTCCATTTAGAAGATGTACAGGCCTGCAGGACGTGGCCTGACCATGCCTCTTCGCCGTTTTTTGGGGAATTGGCAGTAGTACCAGATTGGAGTGGATTTCTGTGCACCCACTTCACTGCCCACCAAATGTGGCAGGAGACCCCGAAAATTAAGCAAGAAACCGATGTAACAACTTTCGGGAAAACATGCATAGCAAGCACACTTGCATCCCTGTATATGCATGTTGCCCCGTTGAGGACGCAGGGGTGTGCATTCAAACTATCGTTCCCCGAAGAAACCCACTAAAGTTCGTGCGTGGCCTACAAGAACAGGGCATGCAGTTCCAGTGCCTCTGTACGCAATCTGCCCACTAGAAACACGAAACAGCTCTCAAATTTAGTTCCAAGGCGTGCAGACGTGGTCTGTCGCAGTATATCCTACAGAACAAAGTGGTTTTGACTTAAGCACCGCCAATTCCTCTGGTGCGCAAGGGTAGCAATAGTGCGTACCTCCAGCTACTGTACTCGACGAGCGTGCTACATGGCATGTATAAGTGAAGCAAGCGCTTGCTTTAACATGCTACAATCCAGTGGCAAGCTGGTCTTGTTTACCAAAAGATTCGCTGTCACCGAGACGCGGTTTCAAATGCCACCGGTTTCGGTCATCTTTCTAGCTAGCCTTTCAAGGAGCTTATTGATCTCAGCTGCGCAGAACCAGCCTGCGCCTCGGAGTCTGGCTATGGATACGCTGCAGCTCACACGTACTCACGCACTGTCCGGTGCCAATTTATCTACATCGATTCACATGAGAAACTTCGTGGAGATCAACACGCAGTTATACTGAGCTACAGTCCTGCCCGTTCACACTCCTTGTTGAAAGCCAAAATCGCTTCCAGACCCTGCTGATCAGATATGCCACTAGGCGATGTATCGGGGTCGTTTTCTGCTTTCGCCATAGACGAAGCTGCGCTTTGCGCCTCGCATGGGGACGGTGTGCCAGTCGAAGACTCATCCCCAACCGCGTCATATTGGTGGAGCTGCTTTCTCCATTTTTGATATGCACGTTGGAACTGAGCTTTGCTGCATCGCAACTTAGCATCTGGGGTCATCGGATCTCCCTCTGATCGGCGCTCCGTCCCCACTTGCTTCAGGAAGTTGCGGTAGCCAGCAGTCGCCTTCCCGATAGCTATATCCTTCATCCTTGCGCACTCACGCCGATGCCATTCTTCTTCATCTTCTTTCTCCTGCTTTTCCTTGCTGCTGTTGGCCATTGCCTGTTGCTTCTGGACCGCCTGTGGATGCAGTAAGCCGGGTAACGGAGCGGCTGTCCCTGGCGGCAGTCCAACCGGCATGAACATGGGGGAAACAAGACCTGGCAACTGCAAGAAGGCCGGGGCTCCCATCTGCAGCAACAGCCCCGTATTTGGTGGACCCTCAACTGTCTTGCGGGTCCCACCAGATCGGCGCCGATCCGTCCCCCTAGCGCTACGCCTTTTCCCCCGTTGCCCATGTGAAACAAATGCAGGGTCGAAACTGGAGCTTTGCTCCGCACAATCTGCAGATCGGCGACCGTAAGTGGACTTGCGTCTCTTGCTCTGAGGAACGCGGTTAGCTGTCCCTTCCTGAGGAGCCGGGGCAGATCCATCTTGCGCGGGAGCCTCCGAGCTTTGAATAACTGCGCTCGTACCTCCGTCAGGTGCTCCTGAAGTCCTCCTATTCCTCTTGGCTGGTGTTAGCGTCGCTGACTTGAGCAATTCACTGGCCACGTTTCCCTCTCGTCTGCCAGGACATGAAATATTCTCACTGCCACTCGCACTGGTCCCCTCGTTTGGAGCGCTCACGAGTAGCCCCCTGAACCCAGGCATCTTTTCAGCGGGCGCGTCCTCATCGGGACTCGCTTTGCTTGAAGCGGGCTTGTCCGAGGGACATGCAGCCGGCACATGGTCTGCACCATGGCAAGCGACAGTTCCGTTTTTGCTTGAATCATCTGCACCCAGAGCTGCGGCCTCCAGGAAATACTGATTCATCCCTGCCTGGCTATTTTCGAACTCCGGGAGAGCAGCAGCCGCGTCTGGTGCATATGACTGGTCTGCTTGCTCTGCTTGTAGCAATAGTGCTGCCTGTGCAGTGCTCCCAGGGAGTGTTTTGCTCCTGCTAAAGGACTCAGTAGACATGTCTGCCCACCGAATCCCCGCGCGGAAGGCCGCCATCTTCAGACCTGGGAACAAGGGTCAAACTCGAAGAGTAAGAATTTCGCACTAGCCGTGCCGCTGTTTCTGTGGAGCGTTATACAAAATGCCAGTGCTTTGTTCATAAGGCACACCTGCAGACTACGCTCAGAAAAGCCGTATGCCGATTCGCCCAATTGCTCTAAATCCAGCAGGAGGCGAGAAAAGGAGAAGACTGAGCTACCTGGGTAACTGACAGTGTACGAAAAAACAAAGCCCACGACGGGCTCAATGCTGCGTCGTATGCCCTGCGGCAACGCAGCGCATCCTTCGACTTTTTAGTAAAGGCTCATATTTCATGGCTACGATTTTCAATAAGACAAGCTGACCAGCGAGCTTGGACGTACGTCTGCTTTGTTAGACAACCCAAGCACCGCTCACGTCTACCCACCCATCCCCAGTGCCAGGTTAAAATTACTCTTCTTCAGCAGCCTCTGGGCCTCCTAACGACTGCCTGGTGCGCTCAACAAGCAGTGTTCGATGCGGCGTGCACCACTTTCCTCCCTACCTTCAAGCCGAGGATGGGCTCTGTTGGCTGTGCGCGGCGAGAAGCGGTCAGTACCCAGCACAAGAATTGACTGAAAAAGAGTAGCCAAGTTCGTCAATTGAAAAGCAATTTCCGAAGCAAAGTGCCCCTTCTAGTCCTGCCAAGCCGGAACGTCGGTTTTGGCAGTCACAGTTGTCTGTTGGTTTCCCAGGGTGGCTCCACATGAGTTTCCAGCACGCCAGACTGAAATGTTAGCTCGGAAGGGGGCTCGAATATAATGCAGGCTTACAAGACAACTCTGCACAGCTGGAGATAAAGGAGCTATACCCTCAATGTTTGCTTAGGGACAGTAGTTGCACCCTAAAAGCAGCGTCAAAGAGCACTGTCAGATTAAGGAAACAAGAGTAGGAGACGCCAGAGCGGGCCGACACCGGGCAGCGCTTCAACAAAGTGAGTGTGAGGAATGTCCTCGTGTCATTTAAATGCTGTTTTCCCACACAGAGTGCACCGGTGCTCTTCAGCATAACGAATGGGTGGGTGTACACCCTCCCCATGCCGGCCTGGCGGGGGCCGAAAGAGAATCCTACATTCTAGATTAAAAATCCCGATTGCTGTGAAATTGGGGGCAATTACTTATCTTTTTACGTCTTCATTGTCCGCCTTTCTTTTCATTTGAGTAGGCTGGGGAGCATTTTCATGGTTATGTCCCCCGAATCCAGTCCCTGAGTGGTGGTGTTGCAGTCGCCCTAGTAGTAAGTTGGTTCCTGCGTGTGCTGCATTAGTGTGCATGCATTCAAAAAAACAAGGAAATATTCTGCTGCTGGGTTACATGAATGCCAGCCCGCTCACTGCCTCCTCCAGTTTTCGCAGCATCGTCGTTCACCTGGTTGCTTTTACTCTACTTGCTCCGCTCTTTTAAGCTGTAAGCACGTTCCACTTAGTATGTTACTCTACTGAGAAATGCATTCATAAAGGCAAAGAAGACGGTTCCAACTATTTATTCTGTTACTGAGCCAAATTTGAAGTAAGGCCATGGGAGTTCGCATCCAGAGGCGCTGAGGAAGTGCGGTGTGAACTGCGAGTATATTTATATATTGTTGTTGCATTTGGCAGCAAGCAAGAGAATTTAACTAGTCGCTTCATGGGGCAACATTAGGTATATTACTGTGTCGTTTGAACTCGCCACTCAAATGAGAAAGACAGTTTTCTGGGCATTTGGGAAAACCAAGCAGCACTGGAGCCAGACAATGCAGCCTTGTTCAGTACCTTGGAGCCAAAGTTCTGGGGGACACTTGTGATGTTACGCATGACGAGTAGGCAATAATCAGTGGCCCCGGGAGGCAATAGACACTGCTACATTCAGCATAGGACACACTTAGGGAGATCTTTGGAGCAGCTCGCACACAAACATAGGCAGCTAAGGTCTACCCCAACGGGGGAAAGAAGGACTGACACTGGAGTAACCAAGCTCTAGCGGTCCAAGCGTACTTGGCAATGATATACTTAAGGTAGCCATGGAATTACATAGGCATTTGCGCGTCTATTTGGGTATCCAGAAACGTCCCTACTAGCTCCCGGTAAAGAGAAGTCTTCTTCGGAGCTTGCGGCGAATTGTCCCCGTCAGGCCCTCAATTCTCAAAATAACCTGATTTGTATATCGCAAATGCCCATTTCCCAAGGTGATGGCATCTGTGTTTCGAGCAGTCAGCTTTGTAACCTCAGGTGATTAGTGCATTGTTCCTGTTTTATCCTAGATTTCAGTGAGGCCTGCGAATTGTACAGTGCTAGGCCTATGGTTCTAAGCTACTGCTCGTGCGACAATAATTTACCCTAGTGCAGCGCCGTCGCCAGAAGCTCAGCACTTCGCCGCATGGCAACTCGCATATTCTTCAGCCTACACACTGAAGGGGAATAGTGCGAATTTTTTAAAGGTACATGCACGAAGCCCAACATGCCAACAGTCCAAATAGACGACTATCTTCCTTCGATTTCCACACTGGTACCAACCAATATCGGCGTTTGCCTTCCTTCTGCAGGGCCAAGCTGCTGCAGGTTTCTGGCCTTGGGCAGTTTTCGTAGCATTGACTCATGTGTTTTAAACGTAGTTTGAGCCCGACCACTCTAGGAGCTTGTTCATCACGCAAACGCGAGCTGGAAATTTCGTCCCCTTATTGTCGCCTTGCAGCAGCCCCATGCAACCTCGCTTAAATGGCCACTGTGGCTATCTACCATCCACGCGTCATTTGTCGTGCAAAAAATGGCCTCCATTTCAGGCTGTTACTTTGCACTAATCTGTGAATGAGCGACGAACTACAACCCCACAGTGACAAATATTATCCAGGTACTCCTCCTGGGATCGGCATCCAGATGCGCCACCTGCGTCTCCTTGCGCCTTTTTCAGATAGTGTAATTTCTCTTAAGTAGAAATAAGATTGTTCATGACATGAAAAAGCGTCGTCTTCTCTGATTCAGATAGCGACGAGGCTCCACAGCCACAGCGACAATAAAAAATATTAGTTCGTGCCTTAGATGGGTGAAGCTCAACCCCTAGGATGCGTCACAAGGAAGCTCTGTCTCTCACTTGTCGTGAGCCAATAGAACATGTTTATATGTGCGCACTAAACCTCGGCTCTGGCGGTGTGCAAGCGTCTGACACTTTCGCTTTCGAGGCGGGGCGAGTCTTAGCGCAGGAAAGAAAAGAAGATTTCTCGTCGTAACGTTCTCAAGAAGCATTTTAAATGTCTTTGTGTGAGCAGAACCTGACGGGAGTATCTCACAGCAAGAGAGCACTGCACAGCGTTGAACCGAAGAGAGAAGAGTGTTCTTTTCCTTTGGAGCCTAGGCGCTGACCCACTGCTCAGCCAGAAGGTATCTTCTCCAGCCTGGCTCTGATCAGGCGCTGTCAGGACGCTAAAGCTGCGGTGGCCGGAACTCTCTAAGGGAGAAGAGGCTGCACCTGAAATGTGGCCACCCCATCTGTACCAATGTGCATTGCAAAGAAGCTTTAAAACTGCTCGAGAAAGGCACACTTATTGCGATGGTGGCATTCCAGATGTAAGTGAGATGTTCCTAATGTAAGAGAGGTAAGAGTGTGCGGTTGTCTAGGCCCTGCAGTCTCAAGCCAAATCCGGGGCTTTCGGCTGGCAACAATGCTTTAGCGAACGGGGGACTCCGTGTATGGTCATGCGGTTCGCTGTTAAGAAGAGAGCCTAGCTTTATTTCGACTCCATTTCAATGGAATTTCACTTGAACAAATGCCTCTTTTCAATTAAACAATTGAATGGAGTGTAAGACGAGAGGTTAAATGTTGTCAATTTCAAGATCAGTGGACGTACGGGGTACCTGACCTATCGCTACATCGGAAGGTAAGGGCTCCTGTAATAATTTACTTGTCACATAGTTTGCAGGCTCAAGACCACGAAGTAAGTGCTCCTGTAACCACTTTTCCGATTGAATGTATGGGGGAAGCATCCGCTCCACCATGCGAGTAATGCGTTCAGTCTGTCCGCTTTGGACTGACAGGTAAAGGATACAGAAAGCTTAATAAGAGAATGTGTTCAGAGCTGTTGTGGAGGAACCGATTGGAAAAGGTCTCGGGAAAAAGATAGGAGCTCCAGGAAAGTCACGGTAGCGGAGAAAAATGTCAGCAAACACGTTGATGACGTAGTGCGTAGCTCTACAATATTGCACCAGTACAACGATATAAGGTTGTAGCATTTACCATTTTACAAGAGAAACATTATTAGGGAGGTTAGAGCTAGAGAAACCTGACTCTTGCAGCAGACTGGGCTTAGGGTGCTCTGCTGGAGGCCATGGGTTGGGACTAGCTGTGGAGCGCAGGCACTACAGTGGTTCCCCAGTGGACTACACTAGCTATCAGCTGGGCAGCGTGCGGGGGCACACGCATACCGACAGTCGCCGAAGGCGTTGGGGAGGCCAGACATAATTCATGTTTATAGGGCCAATTTGGTTTTTCTCGTCCTTACTGGATTGTGCGTTCCTATGTAGCGACAATGAAAACCCAGGCAGGAGTGTGGTGTGGATGGGCTCACTACAGACGGTGTCTGCTAGTGTAGTCGTCTTCGTGGGAATGGAATAAAGCACCTTGCAAGAGAGTCAATGAACATTCTTATGGAGCCATGAATGGAAGCAATGAGAAGCTGGTAGTAACACAGAGACTATCAGTGCCCTACAGCAGTAAAAGGATTAGACTGCCCTGGTGAAGGGCTAGAAGCCCCTAGTCGACACTACGCAATGGAACTGAAACTCTATGTATTCCGTCCTGTAAACAAGCATGGCGGGATGATATTGTTTTAATTTGGAGAACAGAATGCCTGCTTCTTTCTGGTCTGGCCAGTAGTCACAAGATCATTTGGGACATAGGGTAGTATTTAAGTAACTTGAAAAACCGTAGAACATAAGTGTTCTCCGTGCTGTGGAAGAAGACCAAAAGCCAAGGGCATCTAAAAAGAGAGGCACTCAGGCAATGACGAAACTTCACTCGTGCAGCTAAATCAGCTTGGCATGCTGAGATTTCTCGGGGCTCATGAAGTACTTGGCGCTTGGCATTGGCTAAAATTCAAGCTTGTGGAGAAACGGGACGATTGGTTCGAAGTTCCAGCATTCAGTGTGGTAGTTCAGGGGCCAGGCCTACGCAGGGCAACATGAGAGGAAACATACAGTGAAAGTAGAAACAAATTCGGGCTGCCATCAAGTTTACACGCATCATATGTCGTGGTAGTAAGTGTTGGCAGTGGCTGGTGAGGCGGTCAATGCGAACATACAGGTCAGCTCGCCACCATAACGTCACGTCACCAGAGTCCACGGCTGATTTAATGCTGTTGAGGTCGCCACATTACAGATTCCCACGAATATAATAGCCGTTAGGAAGTAGCTGCAATACAAGGCATTCCGCCCGGTTAAGGCTGCGCAACGTCTTGAGAATGCCTTGGCAACCCGGTAACCACTGAATCTGCTCAGCTTCTATGTAAGCAGCCGTTAGATCCCGTAACTCCGCTACTAGCTTACGCCGTCGAACTCTGCAATGAACTAAAGCTTTGAACGCGTTCAGCCACCGTGTGTGGGTGAACGTGATACTTCGTGCAAGCCGCAGTAGCTCAGCGTACTAAGTGAAGCCGTTTCTACAGTGCTGTGACTATGTCTCCTAGTACTCCGTCAGATGTCGAATATTTTTGTTGCGTTGGTTTCACGACCTGGCTATGGAACCAATGGGTCTTTGCTTTTTCACGATGGCTGCGCCTATGCGATAGCACAACGTGGCGGCGTGCAGCTTAGAAGGCTTCGTGGTCTCGAGAATTTGTGCAATCGCCTCGTCGATGAAGTACCCCTTAAACCTTCATACTTCACGAGTGTGAAACTCTTGCTGGAAATTAAGAAGACGCCATTCCGGGAGAGGGCAAAGGGAGTATAAGCTAAATGGACTAGCTCCGAAGTAAAACATTCCAGATGAGGACGAAAAGATGGTCAGCAAAATCGAGATGTTTCCGCCGCTTGTGTATGCAGTAATAGTTCAACGTACCCAAAAAAATAGCTTCCCTAATTCTCGTTCATCAGAATGTCGTCGCTTTACTAATTGGCTGTCAGCTATCAGTGGCTGGTTATGTACTTAGATACCCTCTGCGCTACTAGCATAACCAAAGTAGCCCGCTTCGCAAACTTACAGCTGCCCAACTTGCAGCAAAAGTAATGCTTACCGTAAATGCAAAGAACAATCCTCCGTAGGTCAGCGCGTGGAGGAGGTTCAGTGCTATTAATAGGCGCACCGCTTAGGTATGCTGCAAAAGTCTGCCTCTGTAACGGATGGAAGTACGTTTTGGCACTGGCTGAAAGAGCAGCCCGGGCAACTCCAAAACTGAAATGCACTACTTTCTTGTTACTTAGCAACAAAACCCAGCAAAAAATCCTTCTCGGCTTTGCAAATCTGATGGGAGCCAGCATTTTAACCAGCTCACGACCAAGGGAAAGGTGAAAGACTGCTTCCCATTCAATCTCAGGCAAGCCTTTAACTCCTCCTGGACTCTACGCCATAGCTTGAATAGAAAACATGGGTATTCAGGGGATCACGCGAGTACCTAATGCTTGAGAATTCATCACAACGAAGAAGCTGCCATATCAACTTCCACTGATGATTTTTGGGTCACTTCTTGATAATTAGGTAGCGCTAATTCACCTGTCTGCTGGCATCTTACCTATCTTTTGTTTGTAAGAGCTCAGCTGATCAGGCGCGATACCATAAATAAATGATTTCCTAAAAGGCTTGAATGGGAGTGCAAAGATGTGGTGGCCATGGAGACGCCCTAACAATAAGTGTGCAGGGGGAAATGCCTTGATGCCCAAATAATACGTCAAGTACCTCAGTTGGAGTAGATGTGGTGGCCATGGAGACGCCCTAACAATAAGTGTGCAGGGGGAAATGCCTTGATGCCCAAATAATACGTCAAGTACCTCAGTTGGAGTAGCACGCGGTTTTGCGTCCTGGACTCACTCATCAGAGATAATATACTCGAGCTTGGAGTTGGGCCACGGCGACTCCTTGTCTTCAGGGTCCGGGCCACTGAATGATGGCGCTGCGGCCGTCTGTAGGCCTCTTTGGATGAGCAATTAGAGCGCACATGCCGGTGCTCAGCGGCTCCAATTACAGAGCCGTAGGTCAGCCAGTGTTCAACTAGGGTGGAGCAGCATGGAGCAGCATGAGCTTTCCTGCACTGGGCCGTTAAGATGAGCTGGACTTGCAAGCACTTGCCGAGCGGGCTCCTTTATGCGCCTTGACTTGCTCTCGCGTGTTGTTTGCATCGATTAGTTGTTGAGAATATGAGTTTCGCTGCCTCCCCCGCCATCATGCTTCCAGTCTCGACAGCAGCCCATAGCCCTCAACTTTAAGTGGCTTCGTTTGTGCGATATCCGGCCTCGCTGCTTCCGTGTCGCTTGTGCACTCCGCGGGTCAGGTCACACAATCTGCAGCTCACTTAGGTTCTCAGCTTGCCTGATTGAACGTATCGCGCTAAATTATGCCGTGTAAATCACGTGAGTCCCCGCAATGCGGGAACAGGAAAAGCATTTACGGCAGTACCATATTGTTAGTTTAAAAGTAACGCATAAAGATGCAGCCTTTCACGCATAGCTACGTTGAAACCCTTTTCTTTTCGAAGCCACCGTAGTTTGGTCTACACCTCCTCTGCAGCCAGTTTCCAAGAATATTCCACAGGTGTAGCAGACAACCTAAAATCAGATTGCCGCCGTCGCATTCACTTCACATGGTACTCCCCGGCACTCACTGACCGGCTCTTCACAAAGCGTTTTGCTCTACAAATGCGGCTCACAAATGATACTTTCGAACGACTAGGCCCGCAAATTCACTTTTTCTCATACTTTGCCTCTGCGTTTAAGCTCGTTGGCTGTTAGAGCATCTAGTTCCTTTTCTAAAGCTTAGCTACACTTTTCTGCTCCCAGCTAGAACAGCCGCTTCGTATCCTCATCTGGCCCATCTTGTACATGCGCTTGCACATGTAGCTGCTTTCTGCAGTCAGGGGAGTCACTTATGGAGTTGGGTCGTGTCGTCACTGCGCAGTTCAGCCCTTTATCATGTCTGTGACGCCTGGCGCGTTCGCCTCCCGCAAGTCCTCTGCTCGTCCATCCACACGCTTGGTGGCGCCATCTGCACGCACATGGGTCTAGAGAGTTTGCCACCAGGTGAATGAACCCAGGGTCTGCCAGCCGGAGGGTAGTCGCCAGTATAGTGTTGCATTCTAACACAACCTTAAGATGTCTCTCCGAGTCTCCTGGTCAGCTGTCGTCTGCTCGAGCATATTTCTGTTTACTCGTTTAGACGCAGTTGGCTGTCTTTTAAGTCTTTGTTGTCGTTGTGTTCTGTCGCCTTGTCCTTCAAGCGTCGCCTCTGTTTGTTCTTAGGGTGGCTTGGATGCCGCGGAGGTCTGTGCCCCAACTCCATGCAATGGCTAGCTACAGAATATGGATTTAAGCTACGGCTTATGTTCCTGCTGTTCGCAACAAAAGCTCTACTGCTCCTCCCTTCGTGACCGCAGAAAGTAAATCCGTAGAAAATTTTTCGCAGTACAGCCCTTGAATAATAACACCTGACTTTACCGGGGATATGAACTGTACAATGTACACTCGTGGCCCCCATTCTACTCGGTTTTGGCCAGCTCAAAAATCGTTGCTGTGTAGTGGTAGAGTCTACCATGTAGCCGCCGCTTTACCAGCTCCCCACTTCCCCTGTCCACGGTGACTTTGATGGCGTGCGTCCTGTTGTAGAGCAATGCCCGTAATGTACCCTAAGGGCTCCTGCCACTGTCGTCTATCTAGCCTCATCTCGATGAAATGGAACTTCAAGACGCAAAAGAAGGTCCTAAAGACGCGGCTGCTCTCGTGACTCCGGTGTAGTCTGTATCACAAGTACGACCTCTCCAAATTCCCACACTCGAACACACACAAGTGTCACATCATTGCTCAGTCGTCCAAGGACGTTCAATTCATGCGGGCTCTGAAGGCCATTTCTGTGCATAAGCGCAGCAGGCAACACCACTTAATCCTGCTGCACTGTTGTGGAGGTGCTTGAGCTGGCATGAACAGAGGCATCAGAGCACTCTGTACTTATTCCTCCCTGCTGGAGAGTAGGTGGGCATGTCACCTTTGCAGGTACTTCGGCGAATACCCAGCACCAACTGCGCCATTCCTGGGTATTTTGAGTACACTGCATCCTGCATCCAGGAGCTACTGTGATACCTCCTTCCAAAAATTGGTTGCGCAAGCTAGGGCGGGGTCGAAAGTGCAAGAAAAATTTGATAATTAACGGAAGCTGGTATTTTCCTCTCATTTTATGCCTTTTTGAGTCGCTTTCATGCAGTATACCTGAGTGGCAGAAAGTTTCATGGCCTCGAGGCGTTCAAAAACGGTGCAAGGAGGCGCCATGGGCATCCGATGACGCAACTGCCACAGCAGCAAGAAGCACGAAACAACTAAGACATCTATCTACACGAGCAACAACCCCACAACTTCCAGTTAGCAAGGCGCCTCAGCCAGTGCTAAGGCATGCAGCGCAGACGGGTGAGACCTGCACCGCAATGCACATGAAGCTCCAACCTTTCCAATTCAAAACACATTTATTGAGTTCACTGAGCATTGGGTGCTAGGGACCCCCTGCAAGCCACTTGCTGAAGCTCGGAGGCTGCGCCATCCACATCTAACTGCGCGCAGCTTTTGGGCACGGAATCAAACTAGTGGAAAATCGAGGTAAGGTGCCCAAAAGCCACCAAGTTATTCGTGCCTCAGCAAAATGCTGCTCCAAAGAGGCAGGCAATGAACAGAATCGCTCCAATCGAAACAGCCCATTCCAATACACACGTGCGAGTCCACAGAAACTCGAAACGCAACGCTCTTTCCAGGGACCCTGAGAGCGCTGAGAAACAGTTAAAACTGTTCACTTTGTCGAAGAGCTCGTTGGACACACCTGCCATCTTGCGTATGTTCGACTCTATATACTCATTCCTAGACTCCAGCTCCCGCGTCAGAGCTGCAATAACGCCCAATAAGCTGGCAACGTCCTTCCTATCTGCAAGAGTTCCCATCAAGCACCAACTGTTGAGCGTCTTTTTGCAGTCCTACTGGAATAACAGCCATCTTCATGCGCCCAGGGAGTATCGGAGGACGGAAACACAGCACTTTGTTGAGCGCAGTTCACTGGACCAGGTCCAACTGCATTTCGTTCCGTTGCACGATTTTCGCCACAGTTTGACCCCCTAAAACAACGGCGGGTAGTATGTCCTATAAGACCAAATGGCAAATGTAGCTGCACGGGAAGATGACGAAGGAGTAAAGCGCCGCTTGCCTGTTCCGATGGGCGCAACTTTGTCAGCCATCCTACACTGCGAACTACACCGTGAAGAAATGTTTATTTTTCAGTCCGCTTTCCAAAAGAAAATCTGGTAAGATCGTATCAGTGTATTCACGCGGTGTGATCCACTCTTGTGAAGAGGTGATCCTGCGGAGTTTGGTACCTTATGTGCGTCCTGTACATACGCCACGGATAGACACGCTACCAAAAGATGCATTCACCTTGCCAAAGGAAGCTGTTCCCAGTTGGCTATGCTACACCGCTTCCAACAAAACCCCAAATAGCTCTCATGGACGGCAACGAAGTATTTGGAATTTTCCCTGCTTCGGCGGACCCAATTCCTTGTCTAGGTGAACGGGGCCGCACAACGCGTTGAACGACCGAAGCTTGAGTTGTCATTGTTCTCGAAAAAGGTCCATATGCGCCCAGTATTAATCAAACACCTCCGGATCAAAACTAGTTGCTCTCTTCTCAGTTTTGCTATCAGTAACATCGAGCGTTCTTGGCCTGTGATGACGTGGCACAAGAGAATTAGGACGGACGGGAAATTAAACGATTATTCTGTGCGAGTTTCATTCTTTAACGTTAATTAGTGTGCATATTTCTGCACTGGCATGTCGAATACAAAATGATTGCTTTCTGGCTAGACTTAGAAACACTAATAGTCAGAGCGAGCTTGCTGAAACGCTAGGCTTTCAGTTTACACCTGCATAGTACACTGTGTCTATAGCAGGGCGTGACGCTTAAGCAGGGAAAGCTCTGATAAAGCGTATCCACCCTTACTATTTGAGACAGCCCCTCAATTTGAACGTTCAAAAGGGCCCGTTTCTCCCTTACAATCTGGTTGATTTCATCCATTTTCTTCGTTCCCGCTGTAGACACAGAAGAGCAGATGAGCACAGTGTGCGTGTTGCGGGCGTTAGCTATTGCCGTGCATTTGCCTAGTGCGCTTATTTTCCTTGAACGAATGTAATTACTCGGCACGTCCAACCTGTGCAATCTGTTTTCATGCTCACCGTCGCGGTCTACTTCAGCTCGTTTGGTCCTACGCATTCGAACCAGTCCGTATATGCTGCCCTGATTTGACATCAGCACATCCACTAAAATAAGCCGTTGCACATAGATCAACGCGTTTAGGCGCACTGGCAGCTTTTGCTCGGAGAACTCATGATCGTTCGCATGCGTACGATAAAAAACACAGGATGGATAGCTGCAGCTAGTCCAGTGAAGAGCCCCGTGAGCATCATTTGAGTGTATTCACTTCGTATTTCCTTGGGAGTCTGATGACGGAACATCGAGAGCTGCGCCACACAAAACAAATGGACCAATTATTCAGTGAAAGGTCAAACAGACTTGTTCAAACCTAACAGCGACCAATCATTAGAGTAGTGACTCGAAGTCAGCTGACAACGGGCGTGTGCCTGGATTGGCCTTCATACACTGGTCTTCTCTCTATTTAGCAGCTCCAGGTCCCTGGTTAGCTGGCGAATGATGGAGAGCTTGGCAGCCGCATCTGCATGTCCTGGAAAAGCCATCTCTAAGCGCTGCGTGCAAGCAACACGTAACCGTGTACATGCACAATACGAAATGATGTGTAGTTCCGCCGGCCCACGTTAAGGAAAAAGCAATCTAACAATATGGCCGTCCTTGCTCTCTGATTGCTGTACTCTTAGCATCAAATAATGCTGCAGCAGCGCCAGAACCGTTACCTCCCCGTGAACCATAGCGGAATACCCAAGTCTGTCTGCGTGAAGACAGCTCTGGCTTACGGATTCTAGTAGGTATACGGAGCCCGAGTCAGCCTTCTCTTTGAAAACTTCAAGAGCTTCAATGAATTCTTCCCTTGGTGTGAGACGCTGCGGGAGAGCCTGCGGCGCTTGGGATTCGTTGGCAGTAGTAGGATTATCAGAGGCAGAAACAGGGTTGCCAGAGACAGAGACAGGGTTGCCAGAGACAGGAACAGGGTTGTCAGCCACCGGGGCCAGGTTCCTAGCGGCAGGTGCTGGGCTGGCAGCACCAGGAACTGCGTGCGATGCAGCGGTGAAGACGCATCGCCGTTGATTAAATGTCAAATTCATGGAAGATGATGCATTTTCCCAGTGTGGGATGGGCTTTGTGCGTTGTACGTGGTGCTGTATCACACCAGCGCCGTCGTATAAAGAAAAAGCAACGCGAACCCTTGGCTTCCATGCATTTCTCGCTGGCAAGCGGTGACTCTCTCTCCTAGATGCTATATACGCATCTTGTGCAATTGCAGATGAAGGTGAGATGCTTTTTGGGGGAGTAGTCCTAAGAGGAACCCTTAACAAACTCATCGGCAGGGATGCGTGTCGTGGGCGATCTTAGGAAGGCTTTCCCTGGATTTACTTCAGCTTGAGCCCACTAGAGTCAAATTGTGGCTTGCTGTTTGGAAAACGCAGACAGAGATCTTAGTCCTTCATAGTATGCAGGGCGAGTACCTCCGGAAGACCATAAATTGCGGATTTAGTGGCTGAGAGCGAGCCCTAACATGGAACTGTACGGTGACGCTGAAGATAGAAAAATGTAAGAATGAACATCTGGAGAATTGATGGCTGCTGAATGTGACTGCATATAATGGCCAACTGAAGCTTAAGAGGGGCCCCAAGGGGGGCCTCTAGTGAGGGAGGCACTCACGTAACAGAAGCCGCAGTGTTTCAACATACGTCTGCGCGTTTAACTTCATTTTTGCTATTTCAAGTGCCAAATGTAAATACGTTGTGAGTATCGTCTAGCACAATACGAAACCTGTCAACAGGGGCTCCTTCGGCGATCCGCCTCTTCACTGCTTCGGACAAGTCCTCCGCATTTCCCCATTCGAAACGCCATGAAAGAATAGCTCTCTCTGAGTATAGTTGTGCAATCGCGAATGATTCTCGCGGTGTGTGGCGATGCAGATCGTTTCGGACACTGAAAGTGCGTCTAACCTCGCTGCAATGGTTCGCAAAGGTGTGAAAACGACTTCTCCCGAAGTAAACGCAGGGGATGGGAAAATAGACCTTTGTAAGACGTTGGTGGCTGAAATGGACCCGCAAGTGTACTAAAAAATGTTCACAAAAAGTAGCTATTAACTGCGCCGTGGTCCCGAGTTCGAATGGCAGACAACAGCGGGGCCTCTCCTCAGGAGGCTCTTGATTACAGCAGATCTCCTGCTTGCTCGTCAGGCTTTGCTCCTAGTTGCAACGCGTCCCCGCTAAACCTACCATCTGCTGACGCGGCAGTGCAGCTCCAGAGCTCACGCCGAGGCTACAGGCAACTGTTTTTCGACTGCAATTTACACTTAGTACTTCAACGGATGCTCAGTAAAAAGCCTTTCCAAAGTTCCAGGGAATCAGTTGCAGTTTCACAAGGTGTGCTATCGTCATCCCAGGATGATACTGCACAAGAACTAACAGACGCCGAGGTGGCGCGACTGATGCGGCAGCACCTTAACATTCTCTCGACAAATCAGGGCGCATCCGAAGCTGAAGTGGTCAAAGCAGCGAAGACTTTGCAAATGCGTTTTCTGCCACCCCTAGCAGGTTCTCTTCAACTTCCAAAGACAGAAGACCAAGGCAAAGAGACACTGCAACATGGAGGGTTGGAAGGGAACAAGGGAGTCCCCAAAATGCAAGCTGATTGTGAAGGGGATTCCGCTGCACGCCTTTCTGCAAAGGATATGACACTAGGATCTTCGGAGGCCGCTTGCATTTGGCTCAGAGATAGTCGTCTTGATTGCCTTGGCTCCGTGGGTGGGAGCCCAGCAAGCGACGTCGAGCATGGCATGACAGGGTTGCAGCTCTCGCAGAGTCAAGATCCCCATGCAGTGGAGGTGGGCGAAACTGCTGCCAATTTTCAACAGGCGTCAGTGGATGTCACAACGATTCTCCAGTGTGATATGAATCATACGTTAGCCCGTGAGGACAGTGAGCAGCCCAGAAAGAAGGTATGCCTGGAGTTGCATGGCCTGTCCACCTGAGCTTTTTCCTACCAGCTTTCAATAAATCTACAGCATAGACACACTTTTAAATGCTATTTGAGCAGTTGCCTGTGGAAGGCACCCCCGTGGCAACCTGATTTGTAACGTAGTGCTGCAAATAGGTGCTGAGGAGGCGAGCTTGTAGTCTTGCACTTTCACAACGAAACGTTTCATCATTCTTTTGGGGGCAAGTTGCTCTGTATTGTTTCCTACTCCAAGCTCTTTCGGACAGTATTGAAGGCTCCACAGCTTCGTTGCAAATGCCACGCTAGGTGGCACATTTTGGACACCGCTAAATCTATCTTTTAGCTCCTAAGCAACACGGAACTTCATGTGCAAAGTTTGCAGGCAAACTCTGTTGTATCACTTCTTGTGAAACAGTTGTCCGAGTAGTCCAAGCACTCAACGTGAACACGTGATTGCTTTAAGTCCGTTGGCAAGCATGGCTTCTCAACTGTTATGGCCAGTCTGTTCGGCTAGTTTTCTGTCCGTCCAGTTTACTGGACGGGAGCGCGATTCCATGTTGCACTTTGTTTTGCCTTGCGAATTGCCGCTCACGTTGATCTGAAAGCACAATGCTTGGGACAGCAGAGCGTTGGACGAGTTCTGTTCCGGGAGGAACAAGCCTCACCCAGCCAGTCAAATTTACCAAGTCCTTTGGGCAGATGTTTTCCCAAGTTAGTTTGTGCCACTGGTTTCGCCGATCCTTCCCGCTGCCAATCAAAGAGGCTCGTGCACTACGTAGCTGGCCGCAGCCCCGGGGAGTCCTGCCAGCTCCGAGCAGCTTGCTCGTAATGTAACGTTACTTCTGCAGCTGGACCTAAAGGAAAATTCAAGATGTAGCTGATCGCATAAATGAATTGTAGGAAGTCTTATCTTGCATGCCAACCACGGAGGGGATTAGACACGGAAGGGTGTTACCAGCAGCTGTATTCTCAAGTGTCACGCAGCAACAAAGATAAAAAAGTCAAAAAAAAGTAATTGCCGAAGCACATTAGCAATAATCAGAATTTAGAGGCTCGCCTTTCCGGTTTTCGAAATATTCAGTGGTTTTCGGAAGGTGACCTTGGGGCGGCGCCGCTATTGAGCAGCAGCCGTAACTTAAGTTCGCCCACCGGTAGAACCTGGCAAAAAAAGCGCATGCAAAATGGATCTTCAGAGGCCTTCGGTCTCCACAGGTCAGCAGGGCTTTGCCCTCTGTTTGCCATTTAGTATTAAGCAGCAACAACAGATCATTGACCACTGCGCGCGAGAGAAGTACTTCAAAAAGCAGACGCTTTCTGTCACAACATCGGGCCGGCAAGACAGACAGAAGCCTCCCCCTCTAAGTATCACTGAGGAGGTCAGCTTCTTTCATTCCCCTGCGTCCCACCATTAGTGTACGGTGGCTGCCTCACCTGGAGGCCAGAGCACCAGCCAGGTCACCTTGCTGCCGTGGAGGCCCCAGTGATACGCTAAGGGTAAAAGCAATCCTAGATTTACTAGGTGTTCCTCGTTTTGTACAGGAGTGGATATCCTTTAGTCAGAGTGGCTCGAAGGAACGGGAATCACACCACCTTACCCATGATGCAAGAAAGGCTGCAAAAGAAGCGGCACGTTTTTCATACAGGTGACTACTGACTAGTCTCTATGTTTTATAACACCTAAATAAGGGTACGTGAAGTGAATTTTCCGCTGCTTGCTTGAAAATCACTCTAGCGGTCTCGCCTAGAAGTTGGAACGTGCCGCTCCATTCAGACCGACCCAACAGCCGGCATGGCTGAAGCATGATCGTCAGTCCCTGCGTTTCTTCGCTTTTTTCCAAGAGCCGTTTAACGCAAGTGCAACGGAAAACACCAGAAGGCGCTACTGCGTCATTTCGTTCCATCTGTCCGATGGAACTCTAAGCGTATTCGAAGTAACAACGGACAATGACAAAACACGTCAAGGCTACATCCTGAAAAGACATAAGATACCGCGCTCAGATGGCATGGGTTTTGTCACTTTCACTGACTTGAAGGTCAGCAGAAAGAGGACAGTGTAGCACTGCAATAGGTAAAATATGAATGTTCTGAGGCAAGCAGAGCAGTTGAAGTAAATGCGGCAACGCATTGGGCGACTTGCTGCACTGACATGGAGCGCTACAGATATTTTGTGCAACATTTGCAGCTTGGGTGTGACCTGGAGCTTTACGATCGCGTTTTTAGGCTTGTCGATTGCGATGAATTCACTCGGTGGTTCTGTACACATGCAGGTAAAAGAGCTGGCCCACCTGTCCTACCTGTCCTAGCAAAACTTTCTTTATGAATTTCACTCGATGAAAAGCAAACCAGCTTTTCTTGTCCCTTTTTAACGCCGAAGCATATCTGGAGGCTTGTGTAGTCGTTCTGCCCAACCTGAAAACTAAAGCACCTCAATTAAAGCCGCGCGTCCTATTTTATGTGGCACTTCCCAGGACATGACATCGGTGAGGCAGTGGAAATCCCCGATGATAGCTTCTTCCGGTCGTTTGTAATGAAGCGCCGTCCTGCTTGTATTCCGCCACCTTCGGTTCAAGACGAAATTCGAGAAGCTCGCGCCTATGCGGAGGCCTCGCTTGGCAACACCTGTTCAAACAAGCTCCTTCTCCAATACCTTAGAAACGATCGGTGAGAACTTTATAAGGGCAGCCGATTCCTCGTGTTTTCAGTGAAGCCACTCAACTCATTTAATCTGCATAGGCAGGACTCTTACTTAGAAAATTTGACGCAGACCAAATGTACACCTGTTCACAGTGATACACGCGGAAATCACAGAAATGACGCTACGGCACTGGTGTGCAAGGCTTTCGCATTCCTTTGATTGCACTGCAGCAAGGTTTTGGTGTTCCACTGTTACTGGGAAAACGAACAGAACTTCGGGTGCCGTACTTACTACAACCTTCATTATTTCCTTAGCGGTTAGCGAAGAAGTTGAAATGTCTGCACAGTAGGGTCCCTTGCCTGGCTGTGGCTGAAACAAGCAGCATTATGGATTCCACTGAAAACTGAAATATTTCAGAGCAAAGATACAGGAACTTGTTTTGGGCGAAGAACCGACAGAATCACCTAGCCTGTTAAGTGTGACCTTGTAAGCATATAACTCCTGTCATCCGCTGCAGATGACTCTGTCGAGATCATGTTCAGCCCTATCAGGAACTCCGGCTGGAATGACCACTCTACCTTCCTACGGTATCACTTTTTCCAGCTCCTTGCTCCACGCGGTCATCCGTAGAAGCAAGCTAACGCTATGTTTATCTGTCCACACAGGCCTACCACAACATTCTGGTTCAGCAAACAATTTTCCAAATTAACGTGCCCAGTAATAGCCTACGATTTCACAGTATATATATTACACACGTCTTGATGCACACCGTTGTATCACTGCCTGCAAGATTGTAAAGGCGCAGCTAATATAAAGCTCTCTCCAACCTTAACGCCTCTTTGTAGCAGCTTTGAGTATGTTGCGTTAACAAATCGAACTCACGGAGTAGTTGTTGAAGCACATAGATTGCTGACCTTCATCTTCATGATGCGTACAGGAGGGGAAAGCTACCGAAGAAACTTGGAGAGCTGACATGGTCTGATTATAAGCAGGGCCGTAGCGAATTTTACATGTAAGACCACAAGATGCTAATTTGCCGGTGGATTACACACAGACCCTATGGTTTAAAGCGAAGAGCGGCAGTTTTTCAGTCTCTGCGGGTTTAAATGCTTCAGGCCAGAGGACTTTGTTGTCGGGAAGGACATAGAAGTCTACGGGCGTCAATTTCATATTTATGACTGTGACGGGTTCACACGGCAGTTCTACCGTGAATACCTGAATATCGAACAAGGCAAAGAAGTTATTCCAGATGAGAAGCCCGTAAATAGGATTCTGTGGTCGAATAGACTGCACATTGTATCAATGTTCTTGCAGCGACGTCGCCAGAACTGCGGGGACTCGTTTCAACTATTCCAAAAGGCCACTGAACTTTACGTCTCTCGCAGGATTTACCAGCAATCACATGGCCTCCTCACGCCCTTGGAATCGGATCAGACGAAGACACGCTGCAATCTTGCATCAGAATAGTATGGAACGCACTAAGGAAAGAACAAAGACAGCTCAGGCACAAATGATCAGCTAACCCTTTTTTTCGATTAGTCCTTTGCCGTCCCAGAACCACTACATGCCTTTCGTAACACGCATGATCTGCAGTGTCAGTTGAGCATGAAGGGGGACTGTTGAAGCTGATACGATCCGCAGAATCCTAAACGCCCGCAACATAACGAGCGTGACGTTCTTTTTGGAGAAGATTTCACCCTCACCTTCCAGGCAAGTTGAGTTCACGATAGAAAAGGCACATAATAGCCAAAATTTAACATTGCAGTGCTAAGGTCTTCGTCTAACAATGCCGTACGAGCAACACACATTTTTTCACGGAAAGAAAATGGTTTTTTTTTGTTCCCCTGGATCTTGCGGTTACTCGCAAATTTTCGTCTGTGAGGCCTACAGGCGGAGCTGATTAGCCCAAAAAGAGAAGACGAGGGAAGGGAGTTCCGAATCTCGATTCGTGAGCTGACTGACAAAATTATGGTGTATGAATATTCAAAACGCAACTCTGGCCATGTACGTCATCACGCCGTACTGAGAGCTTCTTGAAGAAGCTGCGTTTTTTCCAGGGCATCAGTTAAAAAAAGCTAAAGGCACCGCTAGCAAGCTTCCTTAGTCGACAAAAGCGAAAAATCTACCTGTAGACTTGTTCAAATTTGTCCTAGAGGCTGCTAGATTCAGCTCCTTGCATGAATCACCTCGGCTTGTTACTACTGGAGACTTTCTGTAAGCTGTGGTCCTGCGGTAGGCGGGAGGGAAATTCTTAGAATCCGCCCTTCTGACGAATCCCCAAACAGGAAGAAAATTTTCAGCTGCAGACTTCTTCGTTGGAGCAGAAGTCGATCTTAATGGATTTAAGTTTAGAATCACTGCTGCCGATGAGCGTACGATGAAGGTATTTCATCCCAGAGCAGCTAGTCAAAGTAGGGGATGGGATGAAGGCCAGAAAAAATGAAGCGTTGCTCATCATAAAGATAGAAACCAGGGCCGGCCGCAGCTGCCACGCTAGTTTCAAATGATGTCAGCAGCCAAAAGGAAGCACTACTAACGTTTACGGTAAAATATCTAATGCTACTCCGTAAGCTGCAACCCTGATTGGTCGAGTCTATCTTTCTTCTTATATCTTTCTTCTATCTGACAATAACTTGCAGCACATGGAAAGGCACACGGAAAAATACCCACGATCCAGTGTGCGCGAAGTATGTGCCAAGGTGTCTGAAGAGCTCAAAAAAATTAAGGCGAGTGTAGTCTTCTCTTGGAAAGTTCCGACTAAACTTATCGTAGCTGCATTTCAATAGCAATGACAGACCGTTTGCTCTGATAAATGATGCATTGCCTCGAGACTGCGCTCACCCTTGATTACTGCAGATCGAATCGGGACCTCGCGTAACGATTGATTGTCTAAGACAAAATTTGTGTGGATCACTCTCTGTAAGTCAAATTGTAAATACCCCTACCAGAAACCTCCCTACAGTCCCCCAAATGTTGACAGCATCCATTTAAACGAGCCTTTGTACTACATAGTGGTCAGCCAAGTAAATATCACGGCTCACATCTTGAGGCCCTTGGCACAGAAGAGCTCCTGCAGAAAAACACGAACTGCTTCCTTGTATACTTGTTCGTAGGAGCACGAAATTCTGACGCTGAGCCGCGCAGGAGGCGGAGGAACAGTAGAAAGCAGCCTGCCTCACGGCGAAGGTGGAGAACTTGCTGGCAGACTCTTCGTCGATTTAGATTCCCTTCTCAAACAACATGACTAAGCCTTAAGGGCCTCCCCGTTCATTCCAAATCCCCTTCTGAGGAAAAAAAGAAGCAACAAAGGACGACGCAAACATGGATCTCCACAACAGCATTGTAGAGAAGAGCAAATGGGCTTGCCTCAAAGTGTACAACATTTAAAGAAAAAGCGACAGGCAAACAACGAGAGAGTCGCGCCGTAGGTAGCGCAAGAAACATACCCACTCTTGTCATGGTTACAGTCCTACAACCGCCGGCCAAACAAAGTCGATTGCTGCGTTTATCTCTTCGGGGCTTTTGCACCCCAAAACGAGGATCTTTCCCGTTCGAAATATCAAACACGTAGGTCCTTTAGCTCGAGCTGCTCTCCTTCCCCGAAACTCTCTTCCAACATCTTCTGCATCAATGGAGAGCATGTCTCCACCTAAAAAGAGACAAAACGGATAAAAACTTGAGAGAGCAAAAACACGGAAGTCACCCCGTGGGAAATCAATGGGAAGCCAAACCGCTCAGGCTGCCTGCGGGCAAGCAACAGTAACCTCCATCGTGTCGCTTGTCGTTCAACTTACCGAAACCATCAAGCGCAACTGCACTACCTGCACTGTGGCACTGAGCGGCAGTGGACGCTTGGATGTGCGGAATGCGCACCGCTACACCATCTCTTGTGTCGATGGCGACAGTGCGGATCTGCGGATGGTCCAGCACAGTGGGGATATCGGGCCGAAAAGAACCTCCCAAATCGACCCGACAAACGAGCTGCAGCACTGACGATGCCTCAGGGCTGAACTCTATCTCAGGATTGCAAACGTACTCCACTATTGGCTGATCTTCGCAGTTTCCTACACCATGGCCCTGAATAAAAGAACATACACAAAGCTGATGAGTCCAGTGAAAGTGAAGTCACTGCTAGCCAGAGTCAAACAAGAACTGCACTCTCTAATTACGGCGGAATGCACCTGCGTTACTGGTTTCCACCATATCCTGTACTTGAGCTTGTATGCAACCCTGTAGGCTTGCCACAGGGCTTGTTCTTTCGTAATGCCACCCATAATGGATAGTGTCCCAGTGGGCGATAGCAGGGCAGTGCAAGCCGGTCGCTGCATTCGGAATATTACTGGCTGAGAAACGCCTGCTCCCACTTCTGCCTTGGGCAGGCTGCGCGCGATGAGCAACAAATCTGTGCGGGAGAAGCCACAAGGGCAGACGCGAACGCTGAGCCACAGGTTTGTGATAAACGCTGAGGGATTCAGCTGCCCACTAAGAGGCAAAGGGATGGGCTTGGGGGGCAACTCGAGTGCCACGGGGCCTGCTTCCCCGCTTGCCGGCGGGACAGGCACCAGTGTGCCCATTGGCAACACAGCTGAGCACCTATAGGAGCCAGACCTGGACAAATCACCTACAGTGCAGCGACACTGCGGCGTGGCAGTCTCCCCCTAGTGTGGGTGAAAATGTAGGGCATTGCAGCAGCCACGAGAAGAACAGCAAGCACTTCGACAGCACTACGATTACTTCAGCAGTGGAACTTCTCAAGCAGCCCGGAGAACGAGCGGGAAGAAAGGCTAGGCCCCAGCCTACGCCTCCGCAGCTGGAAGAAACCCGATTTTGCGGCGCTCCAGTCGGGTCAATCTCACCGTTCATGTATACAACAAGGCATGCATCCTTATTCGAATCTGCTTCTGAGTGAATCCAAAGAGTGTCCGAAAACGTGCTCTGGGGCTGGAGAAGAGTCGCCCTGACGAGCTTCCGATTAGAAACTTTCCGATAGTTTTGTTGCTGTGTCTTTATTTTTATTAACTGATAAATATGATTAAATATGGACTACTTCTGTTGTGTATCTCACTGTAATGCAGATAGTGGAACGTGCTGGTTGTACGATCCGCACAGCGGCGTGGGAGAATAAAGCATAGTTGGGACTTTTCTTTTCTTTCTCTTTTTATTTCCGTAGCTAGCAAATATTAACATTTCGGAAAATCTGAGCAGTTTATCCCGCAGCGTATGACGAGTATACTGAGTACTGCGCAGTCTCGCCTCGTGTTTTACAAGCTGTTCACCCTGTCCGGTGTTATCTTTCGCATCAAGCCTGTACTTAGCCCGATGTGATTTTAGTAGCTGGCCAGCCCTTTTTAAGCTGCAATTTGTCCACAAATACTATGCCCAGGTGTATCATTATTGTGTGGTCATACTCCTTGATCTACTGTGCTCGATGAGGAGCCGCATTGCGTTAACCTGCCACTTCACAACTGCTTGTACTAAGGTCTTAAGAGAATCTGAGGCTTTTCGCAAGAGAATCCGAGGTTTTAAGAGAATCCCAGGGTAATCCGATACGTGCGACCGTCGAGCCCTCTCATCTTCGCTATCCCGTGCTCTGCTGCCTGGTTGGTAACGGGCAGTCCACAAGGTGTCACGGGTAAATATTTTAATAAGTGCATCACAAGGTGCCAACCGGGGACCACCCTTGAGAGGAAGCTAGTGGCCGCGTGATGCCTGTCGTAAGAAGACACCCAGAGGGGCTCTAACTTAAAGGGCATGAAGTCTGAGATTGGCTTCACTGGCTTACATTTTCCGTGCGTGGGAACACGAAATATTGAGAAGTAGCGTGGGATAGTCTTCAGCATAGCCGGCAGTGCCGCATTCAATTAGGCTCAAATGGCGAGAAACTCAGTTATCCTCCAGAGGGGATGAGCTGTATCGCGAAACTAGGCGTTCCGTTCCTTCTTTTGGTTGCACAGAAACATCGTGGTACAGGAAGCCGTCATCAGCTCCCAAGTCCCCAATCCGACTCGGAAATCATCGAGCCAAGCTACTACAAAGAACTGTGGACCATCGCATAGCTTGCACGGTTGTTTCCCGTGGGGCAAGCTGTCGTAGACAATGGGAAATCCCACCGCATTGCCACAGGGACTACGTTTGGAGAGTCTCCGCCTCTTTGTTGTTCTGTACTTCCTTACATCTATCGAATGCCTAGCTTCCTGGTTGCTAAACCACTCCCTCTGTCTCGCGGGCTTTACAGAATACGAGCTGCTATAAACTAGTAGTGCATAGCGTGAGCTGTTGAAATGAAAACCGCTGTGCTCGATATACTGAACCAAGCCAGGTGGCTTAATATTCACGCGCGCTTCCGTGTGAGCGACCACTGCCCTGCTGCTGTCGCACTGGCTCGTACAAAACCACTGTCCTGCAGCTGTGGCACGAACCCATGTAGTTCCCATGAAAAAAACATGTACAGATTGTGTTGACTCTGTACAATGCGCGCTACTGTTGCATTCAACAGACATTAGCTACGCAACCTGCAGGACAAGCTTCGGGTATATGCACATCGAAGTGAGCTCCTGGAGGAGGAGCTTGCATGCGTATGGTATGTAAACCTGGGATATTTTGTTGCTGTTCCCACATAGCTTACATTCGAACGCTAGCCGTTGAAGGTCAGCTACGCACATCGTGCCGCATATATCACAGCAATGAATCCTATACGCATCACTCTGATCAAAAAGGCGCTCTTTCAGCATCCGCGCTGCTCCGTGTGATATCATGCAATCTCTCTCCATCTCTCCAAAACGTAAACCACCTTCCCTACTCTTGCCCTCCATAGGCTGGCGCGTCAGTGCTGCGACAGGACCCCTTGCTCTTGCATGAATCTTGTCATCCACCATGTGCTTGAGTCTCTGGTAATATGTCGGCCCAATAAATATAAGTGAAGGCATATGCAGCCCTGTGTGACCATGATAGAGCCGTTCATTCCCGTGCCTCTCGAAGCCAAGACGGTGCAACTCTCCAGCGATCCAAGAGACAGTGTACTGAAGTGCAGCACACACACTACGACAGAAACCTCAATAGGAACTTCACTACAAAAGCTGTTCCACAGAGCACAACCAACTACAACGGAAGAATTCCGGAGAGATCAAGACAAGAATAGAAGAGGTAAAAGTCTCACGTCCTTGAGTTCCCCCGTAATCCCTACAAACATGCGTGCAGGATGCTCAGTACACTTGGGGCTGTTCTTGTTACACAACGCATGTGCAACTCGCACATTAACGCAAAGCCGCTATGACTCACATCGTTAAACGGAGTGGCATCTCCTTCTCCACCAATGATGGCAGCTGTTTTCCCAAGCAAACACTCGACAAGGTGACCAATGGTCATGCGAGAAGGCACCGCATGCGGATTCATAAGCAGGTCCGGAACAACGCCATCCTGTGACAGGAAATAGTCCAGCCTGCATATTTGGAGAATTCAGAGTGAGTGCTGCTTTTATGGCAGCCAAAGCAGTTAGAGTACGTTCGAAACTTGACGGCATCGGTATGAGGGAAAAGCGAGGAAACAAGAAGGGAGTGAGTACCTCCGTAAACGGCATATCTTCTTGCCTATATGTGATACCAATGGTTCCCTTCTGGCCATGCCGACTCGCGAACTTATCTCCCGTTTGAGGGATTCGGACACTCCTCACTTTCACCTTCACAAAGCGAGAACCCTTGGAGTTGACGCTCAGCATAACTGTATCTACGACCCCTGATATTCATAGAAGTCACACAACGGGAGTAATCTAAACTGTATGCTTGCCCAAAGCTACGACAAGGCAAATAATCCATGCCAATGAAGACCTCGCTTGTCCACCAGCACCAATATGAACAACGAAGAGCGAACTTCGCAAACAACTAGTAGGCTTGCACCGTGCCAAAAAAAAGTTACGCATTCCCTCTGGAGCCCGCAGGTAAAATGATTGGCTGCTGTAGCAAATTTTGGATGTGCTGTATTATGAACGCGACCCCTCACGAAGAGACACGGACGTTTAAAATGAACTAGATCCATTTCAGTGAGTGCGAAATCACTTTCCATGCGCAAGCATCAAAGCGCACTCACCACTTTCAGATGATCGTAGACAAAGCGAGCAGTCCTTCTTCGTCTTGGAGAGATTGGCCTCTGCTCCAGGAGGCGCGAGTGGATCATTGTCATCAAAATTTGGAGACGTCTGCTCAGAAGGCACCCGAACCCGCAGAAGGTGTGAGTGGGGCCTTGTCAACCCTATGTTACCTTGCAAACAAGAATGCCGTTTAGTGACTGAAGGAGAGTACTCTGTCACCACTTATATGACGCAGCGAATCCAGCATGGTAGCATACCTTCCCTACAATGACATCGTCTCCAAGCACTCTTGATCCAGGCTCTACAAGGCCATCCGTGTCCAGCTTTGAATAGTCACCCCTTTTCATACCAGAGGTTGTTTCTGGGTTAGGCTGTTCAAATCCCTCCACAATCATAGATCCCTGCTGTTTCTCTTCCGCACAATACGTGCGACAGAAAAGACTCCTGAACAGGCCCCTGTCAATGCTGTTCCGATTCATAATTAACGAGTCCTCTTGGTTGTAACCCGAATAGCACAAGATTGCCACAATAGTGTTGATGCCCGCAGGAAGCTCTCGAAACTTGAGGTGTTCCATGGCTCGAGTGCAGACTAGTGGCTTCTGAGGGTAGTAGAGCAGATGCGCGAGCGTGTCTAGGCGCAAGTTGAAATTTGTTGTGTATACACCCATGGCTTGCTTGCCCATGGCACTTTGGTAAACGTTACGAGGGGACTGGTTGTGGTCCGGAAATGGAATGATTGAAGCGCAAACTCCCAGAATCAACGAAGGGTGGATCTCACAATGCGTGTATGGGATCGACCTGTGTAAAAGAGAGAAAGATAAGCAGAACTACCATGCCCTTCACTCCTTGTTTGTTCGAAATGCATCCAATACGCATGTTGGCATGTCTACACTTGTTCACATATTCATCCAACTACAGGAAGCCCTGCTCTCGAGTGTGTGCCATTGGAAGCACTTGCAGTTGCATATATACAGACACGCGCGACATCACGTTTGCGGACAACATGGAAATTTGTTGGCACTTGCGTACTTCCCCTTCTCAGAGAGATCTTTGTGGAACATGGCCACCATCGAAGTCTCTTCTTCTTCGCAGTCGATGTATTCGATAACACCACAGGACATCAAGTGGTTCCAACCTGCGCCCTTTTCGGAGGTTCCAACCATAGACCTAACCTTGTCTACATCTGCCTTTCTTATTCGCAGTTGGCCCGTGTCCTGGTGAAACCAAAAGCGCAAAACAAAATCGATGCAGAGTGTCGAGCGAACTGAACTTGCCTCCAGTGCAGAGACACTAAACACATCCAAAGCAGCACTACATTAATGGTCGTAAGCCGTTGCATCAGCTATTCAGAAATGATTAGCTTTCCCTGTTCCTTTAGGTACTGCAACTGGAGGAACCTGTCAACATTCAGCACGAATTAAATGCCTCTGTTCAGCCTCACACTGTCGACAACGTAAAGGGGCCGCATAGCTCGTCCGGCGTCAGTGAAGATTTTGACCTCCTGAAGGGGCCAACGGAACAAAAGCCAGAAAACGCAGACACCAGATCCATCCTGAGAAGCTATACTCTACGACGGCCTGCCAACAAAGATGTGTTGCAAGGCTGTCCAAGTGCTGACTTGGTAGGGTGAGGCGCAAAATAACAAAAGGTCAATCTCTAGTTGGCCTTTAATACTCACGCGATTGATAATGTCCCTAACTATTGAAGTGTCATTCCTTATGTGCCCCTTTCTGCGAATTTCCTTGAGAGTGTTGCAGAGAGTTTCAGCTTCATCGAAGCATCCAGCCCAGTCTCCGTTTATAAAAACTTTACAACGATCTTTGATACTTTCTGGAGATATTTCGTCTAGTCCATCCAGCCCCCAATCCTAAAATAAACACAATCCCGTCAGTTTCTCAGCAACTGGACCAACTTAAGAAGTTATTTATGGGGAGAGCCGAAGTGGTGAGGCATAATCACAAAGTTCTGCCAATATTTCACGCTTTGCAACACCAATGGCCAAAAACATATCACAATGACGCTGACGATTTAGTCGCAAGGAAAATCTGCTTTAGGTTAAGCACCTGCTAACTCATGAGCTGCGTGATGCCATACTTTACATAATACAACTTAGCGACCGTGGCAGAGAGAGAGGGGGTTTGCTGGTGCAGGGCTTAATGTGTCTACGTTTGACGTAAGATATCTAAATACGGGCAGCTCGCACCTCAAGGAAGTCCCGGATATTTTTAGTAGGAGCACCGACAGAAATTTTGGCCATGAGTGCGAGATTTTTGACGAGGCCCACAGCCTGCCCTTCAGGTGTCTCAGCAGGGCAAATCATACCCCAGTGAGTGTTGTGCAGCTGTCTCGGCTTTGCCATTTTACCTTCTCTACCGAGAGGGGTGTTGAGGCGCCTTAAATGAGAGAGGGCGGAGGAGAACGTCAGGCGATTCAGCACCTGCGAGACGCCTGTGCGCACCACCTTGCCCTCCCTGTCTCTCCCCCAATTTCCAGTAGCTAACTGGTACTGCAGTCCCTGCGTGATGGGGCTCGCGCTCCGAACAGCACCCGCGACGTCAAACGTCTTGCCGTGGTCAATCTGCCTCTGCAGAATTCGCGTTACGTCCTTCACCAGTTTCCTGAAGAGCGTTCCAAAAGAAGCTGCCATCAACGGCCCACTGAGATCCAACCTCTTCTTTCCAAAATGATCCCTATCATCTTGATTAATTCTGCCTAACTCCGCCAGCAACAACCGGTGGACCATGTAGCCCACAAAGTAGGCTTTTTTGCCCTCGCATCCCGGCTCCGTTCCAACATGGGGCAGCACCTCTTTACGTAGCAGCTCCCGCGCGTACTGCAGCCGACTCTCCCTTTGAGCCCCCACTGTTGGGCCCCTTTTGCCAATGAAGTCTAGACAGGCCTCCTGGGTGTGAAACTCAAAGCCTTCCTCAAGAGACGGCTTCAGTAAAGCGCACAGCTGCTCGTCACGGGTGTCATATGCAACCCTCAAGAGAATATCCAGATCACTCACGCAGCTGCAAGAAGGAACACCAAAAAAACGGCACGACCAAAAGTTGCTCGCCAAAGGAATATTGGCCAACCGACAAGCTGACAGAAATTCATAAAACAGATAATAAATTGTCAAGCATGCGCACATGCATGGCTAACGCGTTGACGTGAGTCTCCGTATAAGTAAAATCACTCCGCCATAGAATTTCCGTTCTAAACCCCGAATACGGGAGGATATAAGAATTTTTACTCTTCAGGTAACTAAAAGAGCTATGCAGCCATTGTGTCTGATGGTTTGAACCGCGTTCATGAGCTAGGGATCGTACAGCGCTCACCCCAAGGCCCTAAAGAGAATAGCGATAGGAATGTCTGTGCGAATGTACGGTAGGGCAGCAACCAGCTGGCCTGCGCCTTTTCCTCTCCCAGTGTCTCCAGTCATGGTTCTTTTCTTGATTGCAAAGCCGCTCGTTGCCTGATTTCCTTGCATCTGACTCCTTACCTGCGCAGTGACGCAGTCTAAACACTCTGAACTTTACACCAGTAGCTCCCACATCAAGGCCTCATCACGCACAAGGTTGTAAAAACGGTGAACGTTACACCAAATGCACTGCGCAAACTCCTTTTGGCGCCAAAATCACTTCAGCTCTCTAATCCAACAAAATGTTTTGACCCCTGGGTTTCAATTGCTTCTTCCTAGGAAAAGCACATGCCCAAAAGCTGACTTTACCTCAGCAACCCAGGAAAATTTCGACGGCTGTGCCTTCTTGAAAACGTAAACAAAGTTTGAGGCCATCCGTTCTTGCGCTACCAACACCTGCAAAACAGAAAACGATGCCATTCTCGTGGGCGGTGCCCGGCAGCAGACGAGAATGCGCTAACTTTGTAGTCCACAGCTGGAAACGGCGATTCTACCAACCTTTTCACTTCCATTAATTATGAAGTAGCCTCCCTGATCGTAACTACACTCCCCCACATCTGGCAGCTGTTCAGCTGCTATGTCATGGGTCCAGCAATAGAAAGACTTGAGCATAATCGGCAAGCGCCCCAAGCACACGCGCTCGTAAGAATGACGCTCCTCGACGATCTGCAAGTTCATACAGCAGAGAAACTCGTGTAAATTCCACCTTCCTGACAGGGGAAGGCAAGATATCACAAAGCCACCCAACCATCCCTACTGCTTCAAGAATACGGCTACCGCACGGGCAACTCTGCTTATGCATATTCCATCCGTCCAGATGCACCCCAGCAGCATGGCCTGAAGCACGCAATCTAGTTCTGCCTGCAAATGGGGCGTCAACAAGCAAGAACAGCAGCTGCAGTGGTCAATCTGCACCCTGCACCATATGACACACTTCTTCGTTGGTAATTGGGTCGATCTTGTATGTGGTTTGTTCAATAGAGACAAACAGAGAGCTGCTGTAGGTCAGGTTTCGGGTGCGTGACTCTTGCGGCCACAAATTCTTCTGCATGCCTTCCTTCTCCTGAGCGGCTGGGCGGTTTAGAGAAAGCTGACCAAACTTAAGTCGGTAGCGAACGTCAAGTTCCACATCCTCTTCAGGCCGGTACTGAGGAGATGGCCTGCACCAATACGCACACTTTCCTAAATGCGGCCACCTAAATTATATGCCTCGAAGTCCAGACGGCAAACCGTCTAACTCCCCAATACGCAACTGACCAGGAAGTAAGGGAATGGTTTGTAGCGACCTTTGGTTACTCAGAACGAAAAAGCTGAGCTGTACTTCCAGTAGATCATTACAACTCTCTAATTTGTGAAGTGCTCCTTCACCCCCAACCCGCCACAACTCTTTTGTCATGTGCACAGGGTTGTTTGGATTCATCAGCAAGAATCAAAGGGATCCACAGCCCATGCAAATGTACGTCTACACAGAGAAAAAAATCTAGATTTGCACCTTATTTCTATGGGGGGATGTGCGTCGATTATTTCTTGCAACTTGTAGCTGGCGAAGTCGTTGAAGCTTTCAACCTGCTGCGAGACCAGACCTTTTCCTTCAAAAAAAGAACCAACAACTGCCCAGGTATCTTCCGAGTCTATCTCCTGCTGCTGCTCGTCGTGCTGGTCTTCTTGCTGCTGCAGCTCGTCGTTTTCATCTCCCACCCTTGAGGGAGAGTTTGAACCGACAGCAAGCCCATAGTCGCTCGCTCCCTGGCTGGGGTAGCTCTCCATTCTGTCTATCCAACCAAAATAAGCCCAACCGCACACTCCGCCGCACTGCTTCTACTGCTATCGCAGCCGTTGCCACGACCGCTGCGGCAGCAGTGCTGCAGCTGCTACGGCAACGCGGTCTTTGCTGGGAACCTTTGCAGCGCTTCTCCTCAGGAAATCATCCTACGGCTACGACAAAAATCTTTAAAAGTGTGGAATGACGACCATAAAAAGCGAGCAGCAAGCTGCCTCCGGCTGATTGGCGAAAAGCAAGCGCTGGTGGTGCAAGACAAATCAGCTTCAGCGAAGAATCTTGAGCTTGTTCCTCCCTGTGGCATCGATATTTGTCACTCCTTCGTCAGTACAAGCAAGAAGCTTGTTACGTCATAGCAACAGCGCTTAAAGACGAGACACTAGCAACATGGCCTCCAGCGATAACTGGCTTGTGTTGATCTCTTGCATGCACCGGAGGCTATTCAAAGCTACAGCAGGGCACCTCCCTCTCATGACAAAGCCAAACAATCTAATGTTGTTAGCATTCTCCTGCTTTGAAACATATGGTTTAAGAAACAGCTAATTTTGGGGGGATGCTTTGGCTCAACATGCATGCGTCTCCATAGCATGCAGCAAGCATTGCTAGAGTACAGACAGCCCTGAAGCTTCAACATTGAAGTACACCCTAGCATCCGCCACCATTTTTTTAATTTAAAGCACATGTACGGTATTTCCTAAAATGTATGATGGGGATTAAAGCAGACCGCATTCTGCCGCATTCCCAGGTGTATCGACAGTTCCCGGCTGCATGCAGGCCTTCCAGCTGAGCACGAAACCACGTCACCCGTTCTTTGTTCATACAATATCCGTGTTGTTAAGACGTGACACATGTTTTGTGCCGTAGTATCTGTGAGCTTTTGACTTCCCGCCCGTCTGTCTCGAGACTGATTGCCTCGGACCCGTCGGGACACTTGCAGTTCTTCGTATACCGAAATCAGGGCATCTTCTTTACTTGTCAAACCCATCGCTGACTTGAGATTAGAGCTTACCTGTCTTAAGTGGGAGAGCGTTAGCCGCGGCAGTTTCGCCCCTTTCTGGTTTTATTTTGTCAATATGTTCAAGGCGGAGGCTGTTTCTCCGTGCGGCTTCCGTGCAGACGGTCGGCTAGTGCACGAGTGTCGGCAGCTACGCTGCCGCACTTCTGTGCCATCGGCTGCGGCAAATGACCTTCCTACAGCCGCTGCGGTGCCAGACGGGCCATCGATTGCCACTGCGGGCGCGTCGGGAAGTCTTGCCAGCTGCGACGGGCGAGCAGTAGTATCCCTCGGCTGCACCAAAGTCATGGCTCTGGTATACGGACCGCAGCCCTCTAGCAATATGAGCACTCTCAGCGCCAGCAGCAGCAATACCTGGAGCGTCAGCTGCACGGACAATACCTCTGCAGCGATGCAGATGATGCATGAAGGCAAACAAGGACTCGCGAGAGGCGAGCTTGCTGTTCCGGTTTCTATTGTCTGCTCTGTTGGACTAGTCGATAGTTGTGTGAGGACAAGGAGCAGGTACACCCCAGACGCTGCAGAAATCGCAGCAGCTGTGCGGACGGCAGCAGAAGGCATCATTTTGAGGCGTCTATACACCCAAACACGAATCACCATATCAATTCTTGTCCTTGCAGACGACGGGAGTAAGCAATAAGCCTTTAGGTCTGAGCACGAGTGAAGTTGTGGATATACCTGGATTCATCAGCTTCATGTGCACGCTTGCCATTGTAGCACATATCTTTGGATCATGTTTTCTTCCGTGTGTGTTTAATTTTGTTTGTTGCAGGCATTTTGTCAGCTTCCCTGATTGCGGCCTCTCTTGCTCTGGCAGATGCAGGTACAGCCCATTAGCATGCTTTTACGGGGAGGTGCAGGTCCGAAGGTAACACATCCAACGTAACGTAGATAGTACTGGAGCGTAGTGTGTTGAAGCAGCTGGACCCCCTGCATTCATTTGCTCTAAGGGGCTCATCTTTCTGTTCACAGTGATGCAGCCGAGTCCTACTGCTATCTAAGAAGAGCCAGATACTCAACGTAGTTAAAGTGGGTTGCCCCTGCTGCTGGCGCAGGTGTTGCTATGAGGGACCTGCTGCCCTCGTGCACAGTGCTGCTGCTACCCCAGCATTTTCCGCAGCAGCAGCAGCAGGAGCCACTTTTACTAGTTGACCCCACAAGTGATGAGACGCGTAGTGGAGGCCCCTGCTTAACGCTTGGAGTAACGGCAGAAACGAATAATGTAGGTCTGTTCGCCGCCTTGGACTTATCGGCAAATGCAACGCAAATGCAACCACTCTGTTAGTTTTCCGTGGATGCTACCCGTGCTCTGTATAGTGCCGTCACTTGTGTCGTGGTGCTACTTGACCTTTGGAAGTAAGGTGGCTCCTGCCGTAGACGTTCATCGTAGCCACTGAACCTTCTGTCTCTCAACAACTCGCAGATTGTGGCACTTCAACTTACCGGACGAGTCGACCGCCAAACATACGAAAAAGTGAGACCAAGAGACGTGTGCATGCTGTGCCCCAAGCTAGGGATGCGGCAGCTCACAGTTGCTGGACCCAGCCAACATAGTTTAAGTTTCCCAAGCTTTGGGGGCCTGCTCAGAGTCCGCGGATGACATCCTTGGCGTGCCAGCAGCGTGTCATGCTGGTGAAAATAGAATGCTGTAGCGACTGCTATGGGAGTTCCGGAAGCTGCTGCCAATACTGGGGACTTCCTGGAACTCTGGTATGTTCCACTGTTCCTCAGATGTTCGAAGTATGCTTGCGGGGATGCTTGGCGACTGCGGAATGCATGAAGGTATGATGAGGCTGCTTCGCCGCTAAAGGAATTGTCGCTGTTGTTGCTCTCCTGCCACTAGCTCTGACCCTCTGCAGCACACGCGTCGCGAGTCAAGTTATACCATGTATCCTTACACCGAGTGAAACCACGATGTTGCTCAAAAGTTAACGGTAGCATCTCTCACATCAGCTCATGTGTCACTCTCAGACGCAAAGATGGCAAAGATGTGCCGACAGATTTTTCCTCATGGGGAAGTTACTAGCACGCGTGATACGTGACGTTTGCACCTAACGCAGCCAGATGAGCGTTGGGACTGCGCTGAGCACACATGCACACTCCCTACCAGCCGTTAACAATAGACTGTTCACGCAGACCCATGTCCGTTCACTTATCCAGCGTTCCAACTAGTGAAGGACTGTGCATTCTGCAACCGTTTTCGACGGCATAATCTACAGCAGCAGAATGTGCAGGAGCCTTTAGAGGGGTGAAGCGCCATTTCCCTAAAAGGGTTAAACGTTACATGCATCCACAACCAGCCGCTCTTGTGTACTGTCGCACTACCTTGAAAGCTAGCTTGTCGTGCTTGTGTGGTCTGCGTTCCCGTTGTCTCATCAGGATGCCTTAAGAGATGCCGCAGATAGGCGGCTGCTGCTAAGCAACTAAGGTGCCTGCACCCGCATGTGCTGCCTGTGCTGAAATCTACGGCGCTATGCACCGCTCGCTGCATCAGCGAGTATGAAATGCTGTTGACATGAGTACCGGTAAGCAGCATTCGCTTACTAGACAGCCTTTCCATACAGGTGAACCTGCCAACCTTACTTTTTTTGAATGGAAAGTGGATGAAACTGCCGTGCGAGTGACCTGTTAACCTAAGAAGTATGGATGGCCGGCGTAGCGCTGTAGGTCTCAGGAATGTCCGCTCCCTGACATTTCCAGAGACTTACAGGTCGGTGCCGGCCATCCACGCTTCAGTATTAGGATACTCGCATGACGCGAGCACATGAGCTACTCTAGTGGCCAAATAGCCTCGCCACACACAGCCATGGAGGAGCAGTGCGTGGCCTCGGGTTAGCTCCGGCCGTACGAATGCCCCTGAAGCTTTTTCAGGCATCTGCTGCTCGTAAGACTCGTGCAGAAGGTGCCGACAATGTAACTGTACAATCCAGCCCGTGATGAACCGCAGCATCGCTGTAACATACAGCGAGGGGAGAATGGGCTCCTTGGCCTTTCAGAGAACAAGCTGCCACTGATCCCCGTCGTGGCCGCCCTCCAGCTCAGAAGGCAGTGCTGCTGTTCCCAGATGAGACTGCGGCACCACAAGCAGTTGGCAACATACCTACTGCGGTCTGAACAAAATGCTTACAAATAGAGCTGAACGTAACATGTACAACTGTGGGTACAATTCTGGACAATGCAAGGACTGCATTTAGAATGACTACCCGGTAGACCACAAAGCCACTGACGCAGCCTGCATGCGCACCAGTCAAGCTCTGCAAGGTATATGGTCAACTCCTTAATGCCGGCGGATCTCCTCACCTGAATGCGGAAGTTGGGTCTTGGGGCAAACCATGTGCTAGCAGTCAGAAGTGTGCACTCCTGACCCTTGTTGAGATCGAAGAGAAGCTCACAGAAAACCCCGGAAGGACACAAAAGGAAAAGATGGTTAGAGACAGGACCTGCAAAAGCAACGAGCGGACCGCTAATTGTTGAAGAAGGCGACCGACTGTCCAGCAGCTTGAGGTCCCGGGGAAGGTGGAACTGTGCGAAGCTCCGTGTGGCGCCGAAGTATCCGCCGAGAACTCCCTACACATAAAAAGAAGTAATGGCAACGTAGTCCCTGGTGTGCCGAAATTAATCGTGACAGAAAATCGATTTACATTAACATCCGCAGACAAGAAGAGGCTATGAAATTTCTGCGCAACCGCTGTTCAATTCATCTGTGAACAGAAAAAGATACAAGCCTACACAAAACACAGAGTAAGAAAGTTTTTCAGCTACTTAAGTACAATCATCAACTGAGACAGCGCGTTGTCTCTGTCTGCGAGCAGTCAAATTACTGCCCATACAGGCTGTGTGGCATTCAGTTCACGACCGAAATACTGCTCATGCTGAAGGGCACTGCAGCCTACTTTGATTGCATCTTGCACTATCTCCCTGGATGCGTCATAGACGGCCGACGTTATTTCTCTGCTTGAGTTCAGTGCAGCTGGCAACTGTACAGATTTACTTGGAGAGCCGCTACTCCGAGTGAGCGAGCTGGAGATCTCAGATTCGGCACTCAAAAAGTGGTTCCCTTCTCCCTCCTGCTGCTGGTTTCTCAACTGAAAGATGTGGATGGTTTCAGATGATGAAGCAATTGCAACAAAACGATCATCTCCTCGTACCGCAATGCAACTAATGAGGGATACTTGCGTCCCCCGCCTCAGCTGTTGCAAAAGTTGCCCGTCTGACGACCTGAAGATTCTGACAACGGTCCCCTTCTCGCTGGCTGTGGCTACAAGACTTCCATGTGAATTGAACACGAGAGCGGCCAGTTGTGTCCTATGCGCCTGAAAGACGTGATTAGTAACGCTTGCAGGAGCAGGCTCCTGGCTTATTGAATCATCTGTTTCAGTCGACACAGACGACAAACCGCTGTGCACACGCACTGCACCAACGGCGACCGCGGGACACGCCAAAAGCCAACACCCTAGCGCGCCTCCAGTTGCAAGCGCACACAAGCCCCGCTCGTTGTTCCCTGTGTGGATTATATTAATCGGACGCATCTGGTCGCTGAGATACACATACACCTGAAACTCCACGTTGTAACAACGCACAACAGCAGCAAAACTGCTCTCGACATTAATGCCTATCATTGCTAAAACCTTGTGAGCTGTGCAGACGAGCAAGTGCACCACTGGATGTGACGGAAAGCTCTGTTATGTATCTACAATAGCCACTTCGTGAAAAGTATCGCTTTGAACGAAGATGCTTCATTTCGACTGCTATACGCCTTACTGCTCTAGTTGGAAAATGCAACGAGAAACACACCGGCCACTCTGTCTACGCGCATGCAGGAGCAGGATAATTTCTTATTTTTCCGATGCTCGCTTACCACGAAGTCCGTCACCATAGCAAGGACATCCCGAGTCAGGCACACACTTTTAACGGGCTGCCGACTCCTCAGTTCTCCTATAAATCTTCGCCTGCTATCGTCCCAGAGCTTGACCTTTCTGTTTTGCGTTTTGCTGACTGTTGCAAATACGTTCGTCCTGAAAAGCATCGCTGCTGTGTGCACCCCACGGTCTGGCCACCAAGGCCCCTCACGGCGCACAAACTCTGTAAGAGGAGAACTCGTGTAAACTCTAAACCCCTCAGACGTGCCAGCAATGAAGCAGCTGCCATCTTGGTTGAATGCCATGGACTCCAAGTACACACTTGCGGAATTTCCAATGCCGGCACTTCCCAAGGTGTCTGCTGCTTCGGCAGCACCCGCAGACAAGTCACCACTCCCCGTACCCTCAGCTTTATCAGTCCGAGCATCTCCGCGGTCATCCTGGGGCCAATTCTCCATGCCTGTCACCAGAAGTTGCTGGCTCAATTGTGCAATGTCGTGCTATGGATTGTGCACTGTGCCCAAGGGTATGCTGCTCCACAATAAGGTCAAAAGCCTAGAAGGTAAAATTGACTGAAGCAGATGCAGGTGAGACCTTCACTTGGCGCAGTGTACCGTGGGAAAGTGTACACCAGTTGGTATGGGTGCCGAAGAAGAGTCACGTCGTTCTTCGCACCGTCGGTCGTCACCCTTTTCATCCGTTGATAAAGAGTCTGGCTCAATTTCTCTCCATGAAATGAAATCATAATACGAGTACTAATCTGGTGTACCGCAAGGGCGCTGGAAGAGGCACATAACTGCGCTGCTTCCGGTGGAAGCTTTATTCGGCGGACACCCCTCCCTTGTAAACACACTCTCCTCGCCAAATGAGTGGAACAAAAGCACAGAATAGTGCTTTTTCAAAAACAAATTAATTTCCAACGGAAACATCAGCAACATGCAGCCATGCAGGTTAAGTGCCAGTGGTCATCGCCGTCGCTCAGTGAGAGTTATTGGCGTTTGGCGTCCTGCATGCATTTCCTTGGAAATTTACCACTTACCGGATAAGTAGAAAGAAACTCTACTTCATGAGACTAATTAGATTTTCTACTGTCACAGACGTATATTGTGCAATAAGCAGTGTGTCGGGAACAGCGAAAACCAGTACATATGGGTCCCAGTTGAATCGCGGACCGCAACATCGTATTCTCAGCACGCCGGCTAAATAATGCTAAAGCGTCCGCCTTTCATGTGTTCGTACTTCAGTACACTGCCTCCACAACTGCCCACAACTGGCAAACTTGCCACCAGTCCCTTTCCGGCGAAACCGTCCCTCCCCGAATACTATTAAGCACGTGAACAGTGCCACACGACTGGCTACTCTACTTCCGCGGTGCGACCGCACCAGCTATTCTCACGGATACGCTGGTGGCGCACAAGCGCATTCTTGCATAGAAGGCATCAGGGAACCAACCCAACCTCGCTTGAGCACAAGCTGACGCCAGCTACTACTAGGTTCGCGTCCTTATCAGCAGCTCTGACACCAACAATAGCAGCACAATCGCTCCAGATGTCCAACAACACCGCCTTCGCTGCTGTTCTGAGGATGGAAGTAGCGGTAGCTGCAAATCTAGAGCCAGCACGGGCGCTGCTTCATGCTAATGTGAACTTTTAGCAGGCAGTACAAGCAGTCAACCCTGACAGAGGCAATTCACTACGTAAAAGCAAAAGGATATGCCTTTACAATAATGCCAAAGGAAACAACCATTTGAGTCCGCCTGTTTTGGGGTCTACCCATTGCGCAGTTACAACTGATCGCGCGGCACTGAGCAGTGGATGGATGGAGTACGCGAAGAAGCCCCACTGGTCTTTGGGCAGGACCCTCTCCTTTTTGACTGTTTCAGCATCTGCTGCTTCCTCATGAAGGAAACGTGCCGATGCCTTTTGGTGCTTTGCCTCTTGATTAGTGAACTCTTCGTTTGGATCAATTCGTTCAAATGCCCTTCCGGGAACGCCCGCTTCATTATACACTCTGCAATAAAAATGTGAATGTCATCCGTGACAGCGTGCCTCATTTCAATCTTCTGCAGAAGCAGCAGCAACACTGACAAGGCCATCCGCCGTTCTTGTGCCGTGTATCCTGTCTGCCGCCGCAGCTCCTGCGAGCACTGTACAACGTCTGACAAGATCGCGCTGAGCGTCGACTCTATCAAAGCCCTTCTACGTTGGTAATCCTAAGGCCACACAAACACAAAGATTTGTAGCTACCATAGATGCATAAAAGTTGTCACATATTATGGCATTCAAACAACTCTTCGTGGAATGGTTGATGTATGTAAAGGTCCCTACTGCGTGTATATAAATACGAAGACTTCTTAATTAGCCAACTTCGGTGCTTTACGTTCACAATTTTGAAGCTTACTCTAGCGGCGATGAGGTAAATCTCCGATACCTGGCGTCTGCCACAGTCACACGCGCTGTACGCGGGCATTCTACCCCAACAGCCAATCCGTCCGGAGACAAGTTCCCTGCCAATGTCCATGTATGCACCCTTTTGAAGCGCAATCAGCCTAACAAAGTGTTGTCTCAGGGACCGGCCTGAAAAATCAGCTCGCACTCAGTGCGCCTTGGTACACTAACCCAGCGCCTTCCTCCTTGCAGACTTCTGCCATAGTTTGTTGATCAATGCACACTAAAATGAAAGCGTGATGTAAATGAATCGCAGACAATACGTGAGTAACCTCTAGCTACTTTGCTCAGAAGACTCTTGGGGCCTTAACTCTAAAGAGGGCCCCGAAATGAAATGTCAGGATGCAGCCAGACCACCTTCGTACCATTTGACGTTTGCATCAGCAAGCTGCATTGATTAAGAGTTGCCTTGACACCTAAGTGTGGGCTTGGATCTACGGTTGCAGCTTGCAGGCAGTCCTTGAAATCTTGGCAGCTGTCGGCGATGCTCATCCTCACGTAATCCATTAAGTCCAGCACCTTACCCATCGACGCGTCGACCCACCAAAGGGGCGAATGGGGGCACTTAGTGCCCTCCATAAACAAACGGCGGCATAGAAATAGCTTGGGTTCGAACGAGTGGTGCAGCACAGCAGAAGCCATCTCCAGGCACTCATAGGACCTATGGCAGTCAGTCGAATAGCACACGGACCAGCAGGAAAATTGACGAAATACTCAGATACAAAACCACTGCCTTTAAGAGACACTTCAAAGCTCCGTGGGGAATTCATTCTGGGTAGAATATTAGTTTATGCGCTACATATCCCGCGTGAAATGGCACAACACACTGCATGTACACTTTTTTATTCCGGTGTCTACTGCTACTAGATGTGCTCGGAGCAATCTAGATGAGAGACTTACGATGCCACTTGTCTGGATCCCCTGTGTCGGCGACGAAAGTGCCGAGCGAACGGGCTAACTTTCAGAGCCCCGTAGGGTTTCTGCAACTTTTTGCTGAGGTGTCCTTTCCGTCTCTCCCTAGATGCGTTACGTCTAGACTTGAGCTGCTTGTAACGATGTGCAGAACCAGTAGCAACTGGGGTGCTCATGAAGGTCTCTGGCAATGCTAGAAATCCGATTCCGCAAAAGCCTCTCCTCCACTTCGCCTCTCTACCTCGATGATACTGCTGAATGTTGGCATCTCCAATGCAAGGGCTTTCCACCCTAGGGCATTCCATTACTGTTCTGCGAGTGCACGTTCGCGAATTCGGGAGATGATTTCCCCTAACACTTTGCTGAAAAGGAGGCTCATAATTGTTTTGGATATCTACGCGGCCTTGCAGACCACATTCTTGAGTAAATGAGGTACCAACTTCGGGGGGGCAAACAGCGGCATTCTCGAAGTGTTGGGCCAGCTTCTTCTGAGCAGCGGAACCCCCACTTCTTCCCTCGAAGCTCACCGATGATGAAGAACAAACGCTGCGCACAAAAGCTGCTCCTATGAGGGAGACGCAGCGGCTGCAATCCCCCATCAGCGACTGGCATATAAACCGGACCTCGGTCTCTGAAGAAAAATAAGGAGGGAAATGTGACACTGCAACTGCGGTAACAATACCAACAATGTTCCCCCATAACCGACTGTTCGTTACGTTGAGCTTCAACGCTGCAGGCAAGCACACATCACCAAAGAAATTTGCTGTTTGTCTACCCGTCCGCTTGAAAATCTAGCGGCAGCAGAAGGTGGGAAGAATTCATGAAGCTATTAGACGGCATGGAGTGGTAGGGCGGAGACAATATGTTCGCCGTACCAGAGGGAGAGTCAGAGCTGTCATCCATCCTCAGCCAAACTGTCTGGAAAATGAACATGCACGTCCACAAGAAGACCTGACCAATCAGACCAAACTCGGGGTGAAAAGAACTGTACACGTCAGCTGGATTGGCGAAGATGAAGAACGTGGCGAAACAAAGAGCAAAGTTCCACGCCAGCATCACTTCATAACTGTTTGTAGTCATCATCGCCCCGTAGATGCATGCGCAGCCCAAGCAAGTCCCCAAAACACGGCTCGTCGCTGTGTGCACTGTCCCTTCAAATGTCCACTTCATCGTGCTGACAAAGCCAAGAATCATCCAAGACGAAACGGGCATCACGGCGCTGTTTAAATCCACCGAGCCTGTCGGGCAGCACATTTAGAAAAACAAAAGCTGGCGTCCATGAGTGCCAACAAATGGATCAAACCATACTCATGCAAATCGTAAAATCTGGGAAGACTCCCCAGCCCCTAGTCTCATGGAAATGCTGAGGCACGCATGAGAAAATACTTCAACTCCTCACAAAATGCCTGTTATTCCTGCATGAAGTATCCTAGGAGAACCACCCCCAAATCTCAATAAAATTTGCAGAACTTGAGCTTGCCTACCCACAAGCCACATCGTGATTTCTTCATCCGCAAACACTCCGACAGCGTAAAGGGCCGTCATGCCAATGATGTACTTGATGCAGTGGACAGTGTCCACGTCGCTGTACCACGCATTTTCCCCAGTGAAGCGCCATTTCCAGAAGTAGAGTAAATCCCACAGTCCCCTAGAAAGTTGCATCCCCATGACGGTTCCGGAAAGAAACACCATGCGAATGTTCAACCAGAATCCTGGAAGGCATGAAGGCAGAAACTGTGACGGCACACATATTACCCCAGAAATCAGAATACAATGCCCAAAAAACCCCACAAGGCTCATGCTCACAACTACCTCGGGGCCTGCTGCCCCTAGCGCGGCATTTAAGTGATAAAATATGACTTCATGATGCATCACAGCTCATACCACCTTTCCTTCCACCCTATAACGCTTACTACACGCATACGAGCTGAAATTAAAGGGGTTAAATGACGCACGATTCCAGGAAGGGGTCATGTTTGAGTAAATAAAGGCTTCAATCGCCGAGCAGAAATCTAGAGAATCCTTGCTGCCAATCTGGATTAGTGAAACCACAAGCATGGTGAGCTTTACTTGTTGCTTCACAGCTCGTGCGTTCTGTGTTTCTTTCAATGGCTCTTCGTATGTTTCCAGAGTGTACCAGTTCTTCTCTGTGGAGCTCGAGGCGGGTCTCAGAGATGGATATCTAAGAGGTGTTTCACTAGCCTTGGGCAAATGAATGACGTCCGTCAGGGCATCCCTTGCTACTCTTTTCCTTAAGGGCTTCTCATGACACCCTATTCTGAAAAGCCGGCGCAGGGAATAGGGCGAGCGGTGCAGCATCGTCCCATTCGCATCTTCGCTACCCGATAACGAGCTGCCCTGGTTTAATAACTCCAAGAGAATGCCTAGCTCCATGGAAGAACTAGCAGTGATGCCGTCTGCAGAAGGCTCCTTTCCAGGAGCTTCCCCACTAGAAGCTCCTACAGGCTGCTCTGCTGCGGTTGCCTCTCCAACAGAGAAGTTGCCTGACGCTGGCAAATCGGTGAGCGCATCTTGTAGAATTCCAGCAGGTTGCACAAGCGCTCCGCCATCTGACGTAACCAATTTATCTCCTGCCGTGTCAACGAAATGAGCGAGTGGCTCTACTACACCTCCACGCAAGCTCCCCTCATCACAATCTCGTTGCCTTATACGCTCTCCAGAGTTTCCCTGTTCGTCCCCTGAAAGTAATGTAGACGAGCTACGGACGCGAATCGCTGCAAGTGGCAGTGACCCGGCACCTTCAATCACCTCTACATGCTGTCGAGATGCATCTACTATGTCCTGTGCCTCTGTTTCAAAGAACGAAGCATTTTCGAACACAGAATCTTGTGTTGTTGGCTCATTACACCCCATTGACGGCGATACTGATGACTGCACTTCCAAGCTGGGGAGGTGCATGATCGCTTGGGCGCTCAAATCAACCTTCGAATCTCCGTTGGGAAAAACATCATGGTTGTCCACTAACGGTGCTTCTCTATGTCGATTTGTCTTCTTCGGCTGCAGCACTTTCAGCGGAGACTTCATGATGGCTTTCCCCCATGCAGATGGGTGCATGGTTTCTGCTGTTGAAGGTTGATAATGGTCAGCCTGAGAAAAGCTTCCAGGTTGGTATGACTGTTTGAAGCTCACACGCCTTCCTCCATTCTGCTGGCGAGGGATTCGAGAATGAGCCTCAGCGCCAAAAATACCCTCTATGCCTGCTTGCGACGTCTCTTTGTCAGCTGTCTCAGTAGTCCGTTCACCACTGTTCCAAGTCTCCTGATCATCCGACTGAAACACGCCTGTGCTGTGAAGAAGCCCGTGTGCATTTTGCACAAGTTCTGTACCTTTTGATGGCTTACGAGTCAGTGGTCCGTGGCCCAAAGAGCTGCGCACCCTTACCCCTTCCATAAGCTCTCGCAACCGGTTGAGACGCTGGCTGGCCAGGGTGACCTTCTCGTTGTAAGCCGTGCAAGGCCTCATGGACCGACTCAGTGAAAGCACTGCTCCTCCCTCCCGGCAAACAAGAATAGCGATTCTAAAAGATTGCCGGACTTCTGCAATGTTGGTCAGTAGAGCCCTCGCCCGCCTAGCAGCAAACAAGTCCATGGCTTTCACTATTAGAGACACCTGCTTAGCTGCCCCCACAAGATGCATGTTGGCTTGAAGTAACGCCATCTGCAGTCTTGCCATTTCTGGCATGGTGTTGATGCGGGGCTCCGGGCATAACCAGTACGGCTCTCTCCCGCTTTCCACAATCCGCGCCCTCAAGGCAGATTGTGACCCAAGAATCTGCAGCAGGGGAGCAACTGCTTTCGTCAACACTGCTGCAGCGTCTTCCATTTCAGTCTTCAAAGCCCCGAAACTCTCCACGTTTGCTGTTTCTGCGCAAAGTAAATGGAGCACAATAAGGGGAGGCTCCACAGCGAGCAGATAGTACATTTGCTTGCATCCCAAGTGTTTGCCATCCATCTTTCGCATCGTCATCCATTCCCCCTTTCTACTGCCCAAGCCACGGCCTATTCTACACAACGGTTGGCGGCCTTGCTTCGGAGCAGCAAAGCTATAATTTAAATTCATTCTGGGTGCAACAATGCCGCACATCAAAACTAGCTAGCGCATCACTTGACAAAGCGCAACTGCTGTAATGGCAAGGAGTAAGGTGACTGGAAAGAGCATATCCCGTGCACATTCACAACTCGTTTGAATTCCATCATCTGAAGTCTAAGACTGCACTTGGCACTGCCTTACTTATGGTTTTGGCGAATGTATCCAGCATTGTGTCGAGTGCCTCCAAGGCCTCAACAATTTGCTGGATATTCTTCGTGAGCTGTTTCCTGGCGATCGCCCTTTGCGAATTCCAAGGAGGTGTGACAATTTGCAAGGCGAAGAGAGCCAGCCCGCCCAAAGCAAATAAAATTGACCACGAAAGATATTCAAAAAGATATTGAACACCGTCCTTCATAGAGTCAAATGTGGGCATCATGATCCTCAATCTCAGTAACATACAACATGTGTTGTACGGAATAAAGACAAGAGCAATCTTTCCCAGATAAGAGGAATCAATAGCCTCACGGAATGGTGGCACACGATACAGTAGCGGAACGCGAATGACGATGACCCACGAAAATAACGCCACAATTACACCCAAGGCCGCAAACTGGCCCCCGACGCCTCCAGCATACAAAGCACAGAACAAAAGCATGGTCAAAAAGCAAGTCATTGAAATTGAAAGTAGCCAAACCCAAATTGCACTGTATAGAGAAGAACTGTACTCCGGCATAAGCGCAATGCTCAGACAAAAGGCGAGCAGTAAAAAGTTTGCGCCCAAGTAACCTTGGAACGTGAGTTCCATGCTAACATGGAGGGCGAAAACGATGATAATGGAAATTTTCGTGGCACGTATGAGCCTCTGAACCCAAGAAGCTTTCAAGTTTTTCCATGCACCTAAGCAGAAGTTGGGAACGCAGAAGGCGCTGGCCTTTAACCACGTCCACAGTTTTGACAGCGTGAAGCCATAGCTACTGCGATAGTGGTTGTTGCTTTTGCTGCTGCTGTTGGTAAGAGTTGTTCCAGCAGTGCGGCCAGCTGCCGAGGCAGCTTTCCGCCCACGCGGTCCATTTCCTGAAAAACTTTCTTCTCCACGCTCAGAAGAGCCGCTGGAAGTTCTCCAGCAGCATCCACCGTGACAACAGTAGGACGGAATTGTCATTCCTTCCCGTCACGTCAGCACCATGGGAAGTTGGGAATGCTGTAACGTCATGCTGCTGCGCAGTAGAGCCACGCTAAAGCGGAGACGCCGCACGTTCCAAGATATGCTAAACGTGAATATCCTGAACCAATATAGATTGTCCTTACAGAGTTAACAATCATAAGGTGTTTATCCCTGGCATGCTCCATCCCTCTCACGCTGACTGCAGCGAGACCCTCAGAAAGGTCCACGATGTGCCAAGGCAAATCAGGCCTAAACTTCAGGAAGAAGACAGAAGTTCCCGCACTTTGTGGGCAGTACAGTACGAAATAATGAAACTGAAATGGAGGCTTAGAATGTACAGGAAGTGCTCCACCACAAGATCATCGACTCTGCAGTCGCAGCCTGCTCATACAGCACCAGATCTCAACAGGCCGGGCTACGCGATGTCTTGGAATACTACGGAATCTTTTCGTATACAACCAAAGTTACACATATAAAGTGCAAAAACGACCTCCTTCAAGCACATCAGAGGCTCCTTTGTGGGCTGGGAAGTGACCACTGGACCGCCCCTTTGGTGGCCCTTGCAGATAGCTACCGTATCAAGCAGTGCTTCTTTACTTCTGAGGATCCTGCGAGGTTTTCGTTGTCTGCGCAGAGCTTTTTGTAATATGCTTGAGAGCAAAGTTGCCGAAAACTATCCAGAGTATTGCCTTAACATATCAGTGAACATCGAATAAATGCCGCAAACGGCATGGGAATGCCCCTGGTTCCACAGTCAAGATGTATGAGTTCGCACAGCACAGAAGGCGACTATCTGACATTCTGCTTGGTTGTTCGCTAGCAACTGCGTGAGCAGCTTAGCTGGCAAGCCTAACTCTTTGGTCCTGCAAGGAGACAGAACACTGCAGTTTGCCCCACGGGCGTCCGGGGTTAATTCAGGAGGACGATGAAGCGTTGAGAATAGGCCGTATTCTAATATTTACATATTAGAATACGGCCTATTCTCAACGCTTTAGGGATATGACGTTGTGAGAGACATTCCTCTTGTTGCTACGCGGGAGTTGCTGTGACGAAGATGCTCTTGATTGCCTACTAATGTACAAACGTTTAGTACATGTGCTTAAATACCAATAGGTACAGGTTCATACAGTATGTAAAAATACCAGTAGCGCATCGAATGCACTGTGTGTCTCCTCTCCATTGCTCGACACTCTGCACGGCATACTTAAATAATCATAGGATACTACCTTGGTGCAGCAGTGCAGCGGAAGCATCACAAGCTGACTAATAGCCAGGTCTTTGCATTCCTCCCTGAAACAACGAAAAATTGGAACCTTAGCAAGGAAAGAAATCTCAGCAAAGTCGCAGCCCTGGGCAAGCAAAGTAACAGCGCTTGCGCCCCGCCTCCTAAATACTGTAGCAGCAATTTTGGCGAGGCAAATAATTGGCTAGAGCAATAAAGAAACGTCAGTTACAGCGCTGCAAGACACTGGGAATGTCTGTATTAGAGCGTGAGCTTCCCATCTTTCCCTCTCGTTAACATTTTACTTTCGTACGGCCAGCCACTCAGCGTCAAGCGCAAAGTTGTACCCCGCAGCCATATTGTGTGTCTGTTTCCAAACCCCAAGTCAGTGGCCTCTGTGCTGTGACTCGACTTTGATTGCTGGTGTAAATGAAACACACCCCTATCTTCACCCCTCTGTCCACCCCGTGGTAGCCAACACTATTTTAGCGCCTGCTAAGCTTGCGCTGGCCGCTTAAGCTTTGCTCGTCTGCCTCCCCTTCCCGATGGTCTCTTTGAGCAACAAAGAGGCTTCACCGTAATTCTCATAATTATTGTTGGCTCTTGCCTCTGCACAAAATTTTTCAAAATCTTTTAGAAAGCGTCACGGGGCACCTAAGCTTTTGCTCGTTGAAATGTCGACAGGAGCAGGAGCTCAGGGGACTCTTCATCCGATATTACCACAGGAAGCACTGTATTGCAGCCTAATGCGCTTACCAGCGCCCTGCGGCTGCTGCTAAGGAAGTGCTGGTCGCTGTGGCCGTCAGCCGCAGCGCACAGTACAAGGTCTGCAAGCAAACGAGACCGTACGCTTGGTAAAATTGCTGCCGTTGCCGCTACTGAGTTTTCATATTCTATTCCCACATCTGCGAAACCAATGCCTTCACACCACACCGGCATGTAGAACCGCTGCTGCAGCTCGTGCTGCTGTTGTTGCAGCTGTTGCTCCTCCACCTGAAGAGCCCGAAGCATTTCCCGCTGCTGGTGCTCCTGTTGGTACTGCATGCTCATGGGCGCCCCCGATTCAGCATTATACTGCTGCTCAAGGGCTTCTAACCTTTGCGACATCTGCAGTAGCTGGAGCTGCTGTCCCAGCTCAGCAGCAGCAGCAGTGCGGTGCACCTGTTGCTGCTGCTGATCCTGCAGAAGTGGAAAGTAAAAATTGCGATTTTCCGAAACTATCGAGAGCAGTCCATCAGCAACTCGCTGATTTTGCTGCTTTCGCGGCATAGCACTAGCGAATGACTGGTCATCAGGCCTTCTGCAACTGCTGCCACTGGAAGCAACAGCAGCAGAAGCTCCCTTCAGAAGCATCGCAAAGGCCTCGAGCGCAGTAAACTGCTGCAGTGGTAGCTGAGGCAGTCGGTACTCACTGCATCGTTGCAGCACCCAAACATGCGCAAAACGAATACTCAGCTAAAAGAATGGCACTCCAAACAGCAAACTGTTAACAGCAGCACAGGCAGCAGCTCCAGCACAACGGCCAGCCACAGCCTACCTTGTCCGCAGCTGCATTTGTTCCTGACGAAGGCAGCGCAGGCACTCTGACAGTGATGTCGCCAGAGGTGCAGCCAGCAGCAGCTCGGGGCTGCATGCAAAAGGATCCTCCTTGTTGTTCCTGTCCTCGATGCAACTGCTGCTGTCACAAGGCCCTTTGGCATTTTCGCGCGGGATACCCACGCCTGCGAGATTCTCTGCCAATATTGGACTGTCAAACGTGCTTCTGCTACAGCTGCTGCTGCTGCTGCGTTTACAGAGAGCCAAAGACTCAACAATTACAGGCACTACAAGGCCTGGGAGCAGCGCATGCTGCAGCCACTCGGCGACGGTGCAGTGGCCTCTGTTCTTTGTCTCAGCACCTTCTGCACCCTCAAAAAAATCATCCAAAGCAGACGCAGTGAGAGCAGACGACACAACTGTAGCTGGAAGGGCAGCAGCAGCGGCACTGTGCACTGAAGAACGACGCGTTGCAGCAGCTTCCACAGCCATGCCAATGAAGCCTGCATAGCAGCAAAGTGAAAGGCAATAGCAGCCTAAGAGGCAAACTGCATGCTGCTGATCCATTCTCAGCCATTCGTCGGCGTTGTTCGCGGCTACAGGGAAGGCCACTGCTGCTGATCCTACAGCAGGATCAGCTTGAGCAGCTGCAGCTGCTGCAGCAAGCGAACGCTGCGGTGTACGTGCCACGCGGAGCAGCGGCAAGGCAGCTCTGGTCCTCATCGGGTGTTCGAGATAAAAAAAGCCAAAGATAGACAATAGCATCTGTAGCAGGAACTGAACGCCACGCAAAACCCGCTTCCTGCAACAAGAGAAGCAGCGGCCGCAAGCGCAGATTTGATTATGCCATGTTGGTTGGTGAATATGATTCAACGGAACACAACCATGGAATGCGAGATTTTGTAAAAAGCAAAATTGTCCCTTGACAAGATGTAGCAGCTGTAGCGACAACAACGGAAGCATAGAAGGCAACCTTTTTGTAACCGCGGGAACAACGCCATGTGCCTACTCTTCAACGTGCTGCTGGAGTCTCTCTGCTTCAGTGAAAGGAGCCGCCGTGTTTAGAGCCGGAAGCAGCTCTGCTGCGCACTCCCATAACAGCTCCGACACGCGGCCAGCGATCGCCAGCACGTCCTGCAAAGGGAGCAGCAGAAACAAGTGCACTTCGTGCAGTGGGCTGTGCAAGGAGTCGGTAAGGGCATCCCGTGTAGCAATGACCGCTACATTACTCTAGGCTGCATTACGCGCGGTATTTGCAGCTGCCAGCAAAAGCAGCATCAGTTCCTGCACGGCCTGTGGCCACTGTTGCAGTCGCCGCAGCTTCGACTCACAGCCGGAAAACTGTTGCACATCCATGCAACAAATGCGTCCAGGCGGTCATCAGGGGCGCCACCCCAGGAAGCGCTGCGTCGCCACAAGACCTCACCCACCAGCACGGCCTACACCAACAGCAGCAACAGAAACCGAACAGAAAGCAGAAAGGGTTGCAGTTAAAATAATAACTGCGGCCCAAATAGTACAGACCGACTTACTGGTAAAGCCACAACCACAGTGCCTAGCTGATTCATCTGTCGTAAAGAAGGCCACTACTGCTGCAGCTTCTGCTTTAGCCCTTTTTGACGCATCTTTTGCACTGTTATCGGCGCCTTTGGTACTACTTCAGCAGCCTGTGTGGTCGATAGAGCACCTATGATGCTGCAGTATTGAGTAGAATTCATAAGGGAATGGCGAATGTACTAGCCCTACTCGTCGATGGGGAGACAGCTGCTGTGTAAAGCGCGCAATGTAGTAATCTAGCGGCCCACGGCTGTCCAAAGCGTCAAAGACATATTGCCTGTAATAACGACAACAAGAGTAACTTCCGCACCGATGCACAGCACGTGGCTGCAACGACAGCATGCAGATAAGGCACAAAAAACGGGGGGCAACAGCGAGTACCAGCCTCCGCTCCCCTTTTTGTATTCCCTTGTGCGCTGCTGCTGCTGCACCAATGTAAACAAGACACCAGCACTAGCTAAATATGAACAGCGCCCGCAGGTTTTGCGCTGTTCTAGCTGGACACAAAGCAATTGGATAGCAGCAGTCACCAACACAAGCAACGCCAGTTGCCCTCCATACCCAATAATCTCATCGCACAATTCCGAGTCTACGGAGAAGAGACTATGGGGCTGCAGAATCAGAGTGTTCGCAACAGCACAATGCTGCGGACGATGCGGCAGCAGCTGCCGCCTCTGCGACTGTTGTTGGCCGATCTCGCGAAGGGCGCAAAGCAACAGTGCAGCAAACCGCTGTACCTCCGGGTTCGTTCCTGTAGAGCTGTCGACGCACAGCAAAACAACGCAACAAAAGACCAGTCAATGCTGCACTGGCACCTCTCCTATGTTAATTACCACGTCAAAAGGTTGCGTCCGAACTTCAGTGAAGCAGCAGAGTAAACTTGGATGGCGACTTCTGAGCTGTTGGCTCACTTCAATACAAAGTTGCCGTCGCTAGGTTTAGAGCAGCAGACTGTTGCGCCGTTGCTGGCAAGCTGCTGGAGCTGCTGCAGCAGCTCCAGCGTGTGTGATCCTTCTTCATGTGCATTAATTGTCGTATTTGCCGCATCTGCCTCTCCTGTTGAAGCAGTGTTAGTTGCTGTAGTCTGACGACCCTCAAGAACCGCAATTGGCATTTCCATGTACGCAGATATTAGTTGTATCTGTAGCTGTCGGAAGGAATCCCGCTGTTCTGCTGCGATGCGCAGCTTGCCGCTTTTGCTGTTGCACAGCGAGTCAGAGAGTAGTGACAAATTCTGGACCAAACAACAACGCACAATCAGAACTAGTTGTTTCTGCTTAACCGGAGTTGTGGCTGTTTGGGCTGACAAACAAACATAACAGGGGGAAGATAAACAAAGTAAGCGACAGTTGCTACTGTCACACGAAATGCTGCAGAAGAGCAGCGTAATAGCTCACCTGCAGGATGCGAGATACGAGCGCTGCGACAGTTCTATCTAAAGCTGCAGCCTCTGGAAGTGCAGTTGCCGTTGAGGTTGCTGCCTCAGCTGCCGGTGTTGCAGGCGGCATCGCGTTCTTGACGCCGTACAAAAGAGCGTCAGCCTGGTCGCCTCTTGCTGCGGTAACTGCAGCAGAAAAACGAGGAAGTAGCTGCAAAATGTCACAGCTTCCTATCCAACGGCTGCCGAGCTGTTGCTGCAGCGCTCGTGGGCACTGGTCCTGTTGCTTCGGCTGCAACATATCGCAGCGCTTTGTGTGCGAGAAAAGCGAATGAGCCTTGTAGAGTGATCCAGCTGCAGCAGCAGCTCCTGCAGCGGCTGCTGCTGAAACAGCAGCAACTTCTCCACGGTAGAGGCCGTGGGGCTGTTGTTGCCTCAGCATCTGCACCAGAGTTCCTGCTAGTTCTTCCTGCGGATCCACAGCAACACAACCAGAGCGCATCCAAGTGAATGCTGTACTATAAGCAACGCCATGACGAGAAGCAGAAGTGCGAACAGTAATAGCAACAAGCGCAGCCCTTACATGCATAGCGTGACAAACAGCAAATATTGCATCTCCCCAATTCTCTGCAAGAGCCAAAAGGGCCTCCAGGTCCCCCAAGATAAATCCATATACTCCAGCTTCTTCCTGACTCATACAGTAATGACTTCCGCATAGGCCAAATTGGCCGTTGGTGCTGTTGGTGCTGCGTCTACTCATGTCGCCTTCAGATGTGTTTGGCCAGCAGCTACTGCTACCCAGATTCTCGGTGCTGCTGTGGAGGATAAGGCTGCATGCATACTCTAGCAGCCCGCGCTGAGTCTTTCCCTCTCCTTGTCTTCCAAGGTCAGATGCGTCAGCTCCAGTGAACAAGGCTGTGCTGCTGCTGCTGACGTTAGTAACCGTTGTATCCTGAGCTTCAGTACCCAAAGCAGTCTCAAGATATTCATCTAAAGCAGACCGTTTTCTGCAGCAGCTGCTGCTCTCCTCCAGTAGATCCTTCACCGTACGTCCACATGGCCACAATGCACTCTGAAGCAGCAGAAAAAACAGCAGTAGCTTGGCAAAGAAGACATCCAACCAGCAGCAATCGCAGCGGCGGCAGCCATACGAGGCCAGTGAGAGAAGACTAAAAGCACTGGTGGGCAAAGCAACAGAGAACAAGGGTTACAGCGAGACTGCAAAGCCAACAGAAAGCATTTCAAAGCAACAGCAACACCGAAGCGAGCAACATGATTCACGAAAACCGCAGCAACCACAGTAACAGACTCGTAGTATCCACGATGCATTGGATAGGAACTCGATTTCCTCAGGGCTGAAAAGGCCGCCAGCGCCAGGCAGACAGAAGTCCTCAGTGCCATGCGTCTCTAGCCACGCCTCTCCGCCTGAACCAGCGACAACACGGTCACAAAAACCCACAGTGCGCGTTACAATACAGGAAAACAGCCGCTGCGGGCCAGGAACGGCAACACGAACCAGAGTAGCTGAAGACAGCCGCAACAAAAAGCACAAAAACACGAGCACACCCCTTAAGACGTGCACAAGCCACGACGCCCCTTTGGCTGCTGCCAGCGCCTCTGCTGTTTTTATTTGGCCCGCTCGAAGCCGTCTCCAGATGGACATGTAGAGACAGCTCGTTGCCCTCCTGTCAGCAGCATCAACGGAGGGGCACGCTACAGCAGCAGAAGCATGAGCATTTTTGCCTTTTGAAGCAACTGATCCTCCCGATAATACTAATTGACGCTGAATCTGCTGTGGGTCTTGTGTGGGAAGCGCGTAGGGCCAGTCCATGTGATAAAACGCCTTTTGTGCTGTGGGCCGCCCGGAGATAGCTGCAGCACAGGACAAAGACAAGTGCACTACTAGCTAGCAGCGCCCACAACAACAGCTACGGACGCGTGTTCATTGTTAAAGAACTAACTACTGCGGAAAGGTGGAGCTGACGCACAGAGACGCTGCTGAAAATCTGCAGCACTGAGAGAAAAGTCCCCGCGGCCAAGAGCAGCTGCTGTATCCTGCTGCTGTTCCTGTTGTTGTAGCCACAACCGAACCGCTAGGAGACATCTCAGAGAACGGTACTTAGAAAACATTAACAAAAACGCCTGAGAGGCATTTGACAGTAGCGCATTGCACAGATACTCCTCCGGACTGCCCCGTTGCTGCTGTTTCTGTTTCTGCTGTTGATCCTGCATAAGGGTTTGCTTCAACGCCTTACTTGGCCTTCAGAAATGATAGATTTGTCGGTCAGGTCCTCCCGCAGACTACGAATAGCGCTGGCATCTGTTGCTACTTCTGCATCTGCTGAGGGGAGCACCTGCATAATCTGGTGTTGCAGCTTGTACCCCAAGGCATCAACCTGCAGCATCATCTTGAACAGCGATAGTGTGCTTTGCATCTCCTGGCGCAACATCTGCTGCTGGTCATTGCGGCAACAGCAACCCGATATGTATCTTCGTTCTGATGCTATCAGCAGCTGCTGCTGCTGCTGGGGGCTTCCATTGCAGCAGGCGCAGGACGACTCTAACCCCTTCAAGCAGCGATCCACCGACCGAAGAAGAGAAACAAACGGATCTGTCGGTAGTGCAGCCCTGTCTGGGGCTGTAGCAACACCTGTGTAAGATGTAGCAACACGTGCAGGAGGCGGTGCACGGGAAAAAGCTGGGGTTTCCTTCATTTTCCGTCCGTGGTTGTAGCAACGAGTCCCTCTACTGCTGCATCAGTACTTGCTGCTGCTAGTAGGAGGCACCCCTCTCCTTGTAAGAGTACATAAAATGGGGAGGTTTTTGGAGTTGAAGCCCTCCAAAGATGGGCCGGAGTCCAAAACCCAAGCAGTAAACCCCAAAGCATCAGCGCTGCCCCACGTCCATTCTATCAGACCCCCTAAAGTCACAATGCAAAGGGCTGTTCAGGATGTAGGACTGAGCAATCAAGTCGTGAGAGCGCGGCAAGTACGTCGAGTGTGAGAAAGCGCGTGGACTACGGGAACAAGATTCGTGCCTCTTCCAACCCTTTTGTAGAGATCCTGAAGTAAAATTTAGGGGTTTAGCAACTGAAAAGAAAACGAAACTCCCGAGAAACCCTCTGGACAACACAAGTTTGCCCAGTGTATCATTTGACAACGGTGATATAGTGTACCAGTGAAGCAAATACCTCCTTGGGGTCCCTTAATCTAGTAAACCTTTGATGCTTGCAGAGTTTGGAGCCAAACACTATTAGACATGGCTGCACAACTTCGCAGCGCGTCATTGGAGGCCCTCTGTGGGGGGCCCCGTGAGGGGGCCTTCGAAGCCAGCCCAACAACTTTAGAGGAGGGGAGCCACGGAGAAGATGTGTCTGCTTGTTTTATTTTTGGTTCTTGTACATACTGCACATGTGCATGACAGCGCAGAGCACATGTATGCTCCTGCACTGTAGCGCTCCTCCACAGTGGAGACCTACAGTAGTTACAGGGCCAACTTTGAGAAGCACAGTGTGAGACTTTCCGGAAACGTAAATGAGGAGCATCTGAGGGAGTTGAGAAAGCTATGATTCGAAAGTATGGATAAAGTCGGCCTTCTCGTCGCCAAACTTTTGGTGGAGGATTCGTCAAGAACACCAATTAGCAAGATTAATTTTGCGGGAAGGGAGCACTGCAATTGCCGATGGCTTGCGCAGTAGCAGCAATCACGGAAAAAACGCGCCCAGCTACGCTACGCCTCAATAGGAAGATACAGCCAGTCGTCTCGAACAGTACTCTGACAGTATCGGACGCTTGGTTCCTGCTAGTGAGGTTACTATTTATTATGTCGATCAGCTATTGGTCTGATCACTACTCAGACTGAGCTCAACACGCTGAGCGGAACTGTTTAGGCTACCGTGCGGCGACGGCTTCAGAGCTCTTGCAGCGCAAACAGTGTGTAATATTTAGACTTAACCCGATGCCGGGACATCACGCAACACGGCACTACCACACCCTCTATCGCTTTATGACCTGTAGGGTTTCAGCCACCCGCACTCCACCAGCAGATTCAAAGCCTCAGCAGAAAAGGGCTGCCTTGAGCTCACCAAGTTTCAGGTATATGGGGAGAACAATACGCTTGTTGAGTGCATAATCAAGGTGCCATGACTAGTACACAAAAGGAGAGGAGGGAAAAAAAAGTCCGTGCGGCAACGAATCCGCAAAGTGAGACTTAAAAGCAACACCCGTGACGATTCTCCGTATAGACCTGGGCGCCTTCATGTACGAGACACTGACTTCGGTGCCTCATTCACACATAGACCCAGTAATTTGCTAACAGGGACATCCACAAAAGCTAGTCCATCCGATACTCACACTACTACAATACGTCCCGCAATTCATGTATGTACGTGTGTACGCTTGCGCTCCGTCTACCCATGCATGGATGGCGCAAGGGACCCCACGAGCCACGCGAAGAAGGCTGGAAAGAAACGGAGAAAAACAAAAGTCCATTCAGCACTCCGCAAAAAGAGAGCTGAAAACGCACAACACCCATGAAAACTCCCTTCTTAGACAATACAGGGAATAATGATGCTGCCATGCCGCCTTCTCATGGTGGGTCCTAACGGCTGCGGGACAGCCTAACTGCTGGCAACCGTTCTGAGCTGCGATGCCTTTGAGAAACCGGCACCTGCTATTTGTGTCCCGCCTGTTAGGGGCCTCGCTTCCTTTGTCTGATGAGTTGCTGCATGCTGCGAAGCCGCTTATCCCGGAATATCCACCTGAAGCACGCGGCAGTGACAGCAGATCAACCATTGGATCAGCTTGCACGAACACCTAAAAAAGTACTGTGAGCTTCCGGCACGCGGGAAACCGGGGCGACCCTCGAAAGGCGCGCTCACCGGATTGGAGTTGAGTGCATAGAAAACGCGCCTCTCACAGAATAATCAATATACCGTTTGTAAGCTTCACTGAAGAACTCCGATTTATTGCAGAATACCACAATTGTAGGCGGCTGGCAATTCACCTAACGCAGACCCCTTTGACGCAGCAATGACGAAATCAAAATCAGAGGCAAAAGGGGCACTGATGGCAGCACACATGCACTCCATATGCGCGAAGGATACGGCATAAATCATGATAAAGCTTTACACTTCGAAGAAAAAAGAGCTCGTGTGTCCTGTAGTTGGGATAGGAGCCTAGAGAGGGGCGTATGCATATGCAGGTAGCTCGACTCATTCTAGAAGCATTGGTACTTTTGGCTTATACAGTTATTAAAGGCATTTTTCAAATGCATCGACGCATGCTCATTGATCACCCCAAGACAGGTTGTGTGCAGTTACCTGCTGCGCTAAATATATCTTCCCTCGCTTGCCATCTCTCGTCACGGGTGGCGGAAATAAACCCACGGCGTCCCGCACCACAAAATTCAATAGTGCAGTCGTTAGTCGCCTACGGTGCTGCAGAGAATGAAGAGTAAAAGCCAGAGAGCAGCATCTTCAAGAGTAGTGTCGGCAATAGCGGCGTTGCTGTTTCTGTAGGCACTGGTGTGGACGAAGCTGCAAAGTCCTTTTCCAGCTGACTACTGCCAACTGAAACGTGCATCTACTAACAGGTGAAACTTGAAAAAAGCATGTCCAGCCAAGTGTCTATAGAGGCTGCCTGGCTTGACAGTTCAGGCCAGTCTGTACGTCCAGTGACTGCGGTTTCCACCATGCCTATCTGAATAAGTCAACCCTGAGAACCGAATTCTAATGCATCCACCTCTAGCCTTAAGCCGCGAACGGCGAAATTAAGCCTTAAAAACTAAAGGCGGGCACCTGATTCACTGCAGCATCAACGGCCGTCCAAATCTTGGCGACGCCTTCCCCTGTCTCCGCTGAAACGAATAAGACCTCTGACCAGTAGAGGGGGAAGAGCACCTTGCGCACATATTCGACAGCCTGTGGGAAAGCCCCCAAGCAAGCAGAGCCCCAAAGTCACGGCCAACGAAACTGTATGAACACTGATAAAGTACTAGTGGAGGGGAAGACACTGGTGATGACACTAACAACAGCAAGCATGGATGGGAGGACGTAGGACACGAACAAGCCAGGGTGAAGCTATGGAACAGAGCCGTCGGAAGGGCCCTTGCCAGATAGTTAAGGTGGCATCACCCCACCGTACCTCATTGTGTTTAAAGTCATTTGTCTGAAGTGCAACATCCCACTTATTGAGAACTACAACAACACCACGACCAAAGGCTTCCAACATTTTTGCAAGATTTACGTCTTGGTGTGTCAACCCCGCCAGAGCGTCCACAACCAACAAGCAGACATCCGCCCGCTGGGCCGCCTAAACATGGAGCACAATCATATGCTTCGGCAGAGCAGAAACAAGTGCAGCAACAAAAGCAAAAGTAGCAGCTACACGGCCCATCGCAGTAACAACAAAAGGTGATAGGGCTGCTGCCCCCGCAGCTACCTAGCCACCTAGAAAATCACCCACAGGGCTTCCAACATGCAGATAGAAAAGAGGCTGCCAAAAACTCACAGTTTTTGCGCGGGCAACCATATGTGCATCAATATTCACAGTTTTCCGGATCCCGCTCGCCCGCCGGATACCGGCAGTGTCTACCACGCAGTAAAGTCGGTTCCCTTCAGACAGCAAACGATGCGCATGCACAGTAGCCCTCCAGTCAGTCTTTGGGCTCAAAAACTTGAGCGCGTGTAAGCCTTCCAACAGCTGTGCCACCGCAGCCAGCCAATGCTAGTGACGCAGATGCCTCTCCTGTCTGAGCGTCCTACACACACGGTGAGACTTTCAGCCTTACCACGAGAGACAAATTCGTCAACCGCGTCGCGAGTGGTGCCAGGGATAGGGCTCACAATACTGCGCTGATAATTGACGAGGCGATTTAGCAGACGGGACTTGCCCGCATTAGGCCTACATTCGTCCAAATGCTTAAACTCTAAATTCTTAGTCGCCAGTCCTACGACCGTAAGTTTCAGGAATTCGTTCTGGAGGTGTGCTTGCAGTAGACACCAGCAACTTCTACTGCTAGATTGCGTGCTCGTCCGAAGGCAAAAAAGACAATCTAACTGTACCTCCCGATAAGGGCGACTCGTACATGGTCTCTCAAGCCATCCTGGAGGCTGCCTTCACTTGGGCGAAGAGATGTGCGGCTGGGAGCGTTCTCATGGCATTTCACCGCCTCCACGCACCTGAACTCAAAGTGCTAGCCCAGACTCGATTTAAGCCTCTGGCTACACTTGAAAAGGCAAACTACACCTGAGACTGTCTCGCCATCAAAGACACAAGCGCAGGCCGCGTCAGAAACAGTAACAGTAATCCCATCCCAGACGGCATAAAAACAGGAACGTCAACAGCACATCCGAAAAACCCAAACAGAACCTGGAAATACCGTACCTGTCTAGAAGCTCACTCACACCGGAGCCAGTTGCTGCGCTGCATGGCATTGGCACCCCCAGGCCAAGTCTCCAGAAGGCCTGCAAAAGACGGAAGGTGCACAGAGCCCCACGAGTACACCTTAACTACGTGGACAGCGAAGAGAGATAGTGCAGCAAGAAAAGACAAAAGTACGATTGCAGGCGCCAACGTTGCGGAGAGCAGCCGTCGTCGGGAGCGCCTTGATGCTCATTGAAGCAAAAGGCGGCTGCCCTTTGTCCAGTTATTCATAGCTTCCTTATCTTTCTCAACGCCCTCTGTCCTATGCGTTCGTTACTGAAGAAGCAAACGCCCGTGCCTCTTCGACGCCCTTTGAAGCAAGCCTACCTGCGCCTCGGCTACAGCGGTCTTGGGGTTCTCGCATTTGTTTACACAGAGGACAACGGGCGCCTTCAGGTGTCTTGACAATTCCGCCAAATACTCATCGTCTTCCTGCACTCCGGCCTGCAAGAAATGTGGAACTCTGTGCGGCTGTATCTCCTTTCCGCTGCTGTACACTATGTGTGACAACAGCAAGTAATAACAGCAGCAGGTGACTTTCCAAAGTGGTTTCTGCTGCCTTTGTGGCAGATGCTTGCTTGCCCGTGCATTTGCATACACTTTTATGAATTTCCATGCCTTTGCGTGTACACAGCTGTAAATAAGTTTAGTCTCTTCTTCGTCACAAAATTCACAAATTAATGTCGTGAGTCGTGTTTTCCTCCCATTTGCTTCACAGAAGCGGTGAGTGTCCTACCCTTCCGTCCACCACTAGAATTACGCAGGTCGCTTGCTGTATGGCGAAGGAGACTTGATCCCTGAGCTGCGGACCAATAAAGATAAAGACGAAGCAAACAGACACGAAATACACAACACGTGCACACAATAAGTGCAAAAATGTACGGGGACAAAGTCCAAACTCATACTGCATCCATACGCGCGAATATAAGTGAAGCATTGTCAGCCCAGGTAACCTTACCTCGGCAGCAAACGGCCCCAATGATGCATCTTCCATCACAATTCCTCCCGTATCTGCCACCTCAAATTCCGTTCCTCTCCACTCAATCAAAGACAACAGACAATCTCGGGTCGTGCCAGCGGCTGAGCTTACTAGGGCACCCCCCCGAAAGCCTCCTGTAAGGTCCCCAAAACAAATGCGATTAAACAGGGCGCTTTTCCCCACGTTAGGCCGACCCAGAAGACATATTCGATGGCAGCGCCGTGGCGATGCACCTGGAGGAGTGGACATTGCAGCAGCAGGCGTGCACGCAACAACGACGAAAGACGAAATGTTAACTACAGCTATGGAAAATAATGTAAGCGGCAACATAGCTGCCAATTTCCCGTGGGAAGCTTGGGTGGATGGCTTCAAGTGTAGGTGACTGAGTTGAGGAGTCAGTGGGGTGAGCATCACACAGGAGGACAACTGGATGGAGCCAAGAGCAGAAAAGGAGCAAACGCAGTGTAAAGGAAGGGTAGCCAAGTGGAATGGCTGACCAGTAGTGTGGTTAAAGGCTCTTGTTTCATCTGCCTCATCAGACAGCAAAGCAGATGCACGCATGCCACCTCCCGCCGATAATGCCGGCAGTCGGCAAACGCTTGTCGATGCTGCCGGCGTTGTAGCAGTACCTACTTCTGGGGGCATGCTAGCCGTCAACGGGCTTAGAAAAGTTGCTTTACTCGCGCCTGGAAAAAGATCCCTTTTCAGCCATCCAAGGCTTTGCAAACCTCTGCAAGGGTACGGCTTCCTTAGGGCCACAACGTCGCCCCGTTGATGCAGCAATGGAGAGCAGTGTGTGCGTGCCAGCGGAAGCAGAAGTAAGAAAAGGCGCGACAGAAGTAAAACACGGCTTGCGGTCCTTCTTGTTCCCGATGCTTCCACTATGCAGTGTCTGCTCACAGCCGCTGCTCTTCCCTGTCCATCAACTACAACTGGCAACAGGAATTGTTGTGTTAGCCCAAAGGGCCTTTGCTTTGCACCGAGGTGATCCTCCATCTCTAGAGCAGTTCAAACCCCTTGGGGAGCCTGTGTGGAGTCCAGGACTACCCGTTGGGGTTTGGTCAAAAAGTAACGCAGCTTTTCCATGGGAGATGGCAGGCGGAACACAGTCGAAGTGCTTCTACCAGGAAATTACATAAATCATTCGAAAATTATAAAACGGGACGTGAGTGCAAGGGCAGATCAAAGCAGCTCAGGGCTGGGGATTGAACACGCCCTCTTGCCTCAAATACCTACGTTCCAGGAAGAAACGTTTTTGTAGACTCTCTGATTCGCTCAGGCAAAAAATGGCTAGTTATGTGTACTGTTTTATTCTCCTCTAGCTGAGCCTTCACAATATACGCAAACAGGCTCAAAGGGCACCATATTCTACCTGTGGCATACTTGTTAGTGCTCGCATGTGGGGGCCCTTCTCGGTGCCCAGTGTTCAACACAGTTTAGTTTTTTCCTCTTTTCCGCTTGTTTTTTCATTCCGTGTGAGTTTCATATGTGACAGTACAAGAGTCGCATGCTAAAGGAACTGCCGAAGGCGCTTTGGTGTTTGTGCCCCGTGCTGTCCTTGCGTGTCTCCTGTGGTCCGTAGCAACCCCTATTCTTTCGTTTTCTGCCCCATTTTTTCTAAAGCATCATTTTCCCTTGGAACTTTTGCTACTATCTGGGCCGATACATTAGACGCGGATGGGTCGAAACACCGCGGCGGGGAAGGCCACGGAAGGTCAAGCTCGTACCGAGGGCGGGGCTGAGAGTGAAATCAGCTGCATTATCACTAGCAGCTGTGATGGTGGCAGTAACAGCAATGAGAGCAGCAACAGCGTCAGTGACGGCCGAAGAACGCGTGGCGCAAAAGGGATCCAGGATGCTGCCTCTGGCTGCAACGACACAACTACAGTGGTTGCCGGTAACAGCCGCAGCAGCAAACTGAGGGGAAACAGAACAAGTTTCAAGGATTTACCTCATGACAGCAAAGAAAGCAGTGCCTCTTCAAAGGAAAACAGTATCAGTAGCGCGCCCAGCGGTAACTGGAATCGTAACAGCAGCGACAGAAACAGAAGCACAGGAGACAGCAACAGCATCAGCAGCAAAAACAAAGTGCAGCTGCTTCGTCCCGTGGCTCTTGCAACCCCTAGAATATCCCTTAGCCTTTTGCACAGCACGTCTTTACCCAAGGCCTCTTCGTACAGCCCTCCTCAAGTCCCCTTATCTGTTCAGGGCGCAGATGAGCAGAAGAGCGGCAGTTTAGCACAGCCAGCAGAAACAGTAGGAAATTCTCTTCCTCCTGCCTTCAGTCACCTTTCTCTGGGTCGGCAAGCCCCCACACCCCTACTTAAGCCACTCAACAAGCCAAGTGGTCCATCAGTGGAAGACAGGGTCTTCCTGGATACAACAGCAGCACCTGGAGTCGTCAGCTTGCAACCTGTTGAACCTGCTAGGGAATGTGTACCGCTGAGCAGCAGCAGCAACACACTGAATGTACCTGGCGAAAGGGACGACAGGAAAGTAGCGGAAGCAGTGGCTGCAGGTGGCTTGCCTCTTTCTATGGCTTCGGTTGCAATGCAGCAGAAGAGGCCTGTGAGTGATGCCTCTCTGATCTGTACGGACATATCTGTGCTGCAAAAAGCGGAAAAAGAGAGGCGTCGAGTTGCAGAAAAGCAGCAACTGCGGCAGTGGTTCAACATGCCCCTAACGGAAGTATCCCCACAGATGCAGAGGGAGCTGAAAGCTCTGCAGCTCTGGGCGCATGCAAACAGCAAGACGTTCAGTGGCCGTAACAGGGAGCCCGTGGTGCCCATGGTGAAGCAGAAAGGCAACAGCAGTGGCTTTCCTATCCATGCTGCATACATGGGAGTAGCTCGTGTTGTGGGAGGAGGCCTCCGCGGAGTCGGGGGAGGCCTCGAATCGCAGGCCGCTGGTACGGCCAACAAGGGACCGAGAGGGAGGGGAGGGGCTTCTTCTGTGCTTCAGGAGATGCTCAGAGACCCAAATGTAGCTAAATGGACAAGAAAAAAGTGCAGAGAAATACGACAGAATAACGCAAACAGGATCACGAAGGTAGTGCCACGAAGGAATAAAAGGCTCAAGAAATGAATGCTTGGCAGGAATTAGTGGGGGTGTGAACAAGTAGAAGGGATTAATCGCTTGTGGTAGATTCTCATTTCGCATGTAGAGGCCACCAAGAGCGCTGTGCTCTTGCATGAAAGCCAAGATGCAAAGTTAAGGAGCAACAGGCTATGTTTTTCGGAACATGGACGGTGCTGTGTTGCTACCTCCCCTTTTGGGGCGCGCGAACATTTTGGAGCTACTGCAACGGCCCACAGGGCCCTAAATTCAGAGAGCACTACGAAACATTTTTTAGCTCTGAGGCAGCCTTTACAGCATGCCCATTTGGTCCCGCAGAGCCCTCTGTGGTGCCTTGCATGACTTTTTGCAGGGAATTGTAGACACACATTGCCTGGGTTCTGAGTACTTGTCAGTATAAGAGAAGGCTTCTCTTCGATAGAGCTGACAGGTCTCGCCTGCATAGAGCTAAGGAGCCACTTTTACAGCGGCCGGGGTCCCTTCTAGTTGATGCGGTTGGAATGGCGTGCTTTGTGGTACTGTGAGCACCACACTTCTACAGCACTAGCCAGAGGCACGTCCACGTCTGATCGTCGCGGTATTTTAGGGGCCCCTAGTTGAGCAGACTAGTCTTTGCGGCTGTCAAGCACGGCTGCTATTCTTTGGCTCTCTTTTTGCTAAGACAGTTGATTAGAGGCGGAGCGGCAAACTCTAGGTTTGTTGCACCGCTTTTATCCTTTAAAAAATTGTTTTTAGGAGAGGGTTTGTGCCTCCGAAAGCACCGTTTTGCATAAATGCGACGTGCCCATCCGTGGTGCGGGTGTAACGATGAACATGAATGTTTTTTAAGTGCAATGCGTTTATAGTTACATTGTATACACGTTTTGACTGTAGGTGTCACATTGTGTCTGCACATTGCTCGCCCTTCTTAGGACAAGACTCCTGGAGCCTCTTGGCGCATACGTTAAAGAAACAAATAACAACCTGATCGCAAAGCAAATACAGTGGAGTACGCTGAATCGAGCAAGGAAAGGATGGCCTTGCCCGCAAGCCGAAACAGCGCATGCAGCATTCCAGCTTTCTGTGCCACAGCTGGTGCCGTTGTCAATATTGCAGATTATGCAGTGTTCTTGTTGCAACTTGTGATGGTTTGCTGCTTGTTCTGTCGTGAGAGATTCCTCCGTCTGGTGTGCGGTGTCTTTCTGCACTTCTCTGCTGGGCTCTTTTCCGATTGGCTTCTCTTTGCTGCTGCGCTCGCATTAGCATCGGCAGCTCAGAAAGGTTAAAATCTGATGTCGGCGGCATTGTTGCCGAAGCTGCAGCAACACCTGCCACGGAGGTGCTAGCAGCAGGTTCTGACGGGGTAGCACCATAGCTCCTCCGATGTGTCACACCAGAATAAAGATGCTGCGGCCTCTCGCCCAATGCGTCTACGGGATCCCCTGGGGATCCCTTGGTCTCTTGTCTGGATAAGAAGGGTTTCAGTCTGTCCTTCACCTTGGCAGCAAAAGCCTTGGCCGCTGCGGGGGCCCCTGAAAAATCAAGCCTTGCCCCTCTTCTTCTGCTGAGGCTCCTGGAGCCGCGGGTTTGACACCCTTTGGAGTGCCCCCAGGTTCCTGACCCAGCGGAGGACCAGTGAGCGGCGCCCGATGATCCGTCGATCCCTGCATCACTACCTCTACGCTCCTTCATGTAATATCTTTCAACGAATTGAGGGGCATACCGGTGCCCGTCCCCCTCTAGAGAGCCTTCTGCACACCACGGAAAGGATATGCCGTGGGCTGATGGAAGTGTCGGCGCGGCAGCAGAAAAGTGTCGTCCCTCATGTCGATCCCTCTTCAGGTGGGTGCTCAGGACCTCAACACCCTTCTGCGTGAATTCGCCGAGGTCCGTATACGCTTCCTGCTGCCCTGGATGTTGATATGCTGAGTCCACACCAGCTGCTGAGTGTGGGCCCCTACAACCGGTCTCAGCTGAGCTCCTGCGACGGCGGCGAGGCGCTTTTTCATCCTTTCTCTCCTCGTCAGCTTCTGCTCCACCAGTCACTTGGTTGAAATTGCATTTCGTCTTATTTATCTCCTTCAATTCTTCTCTGACACCAGCACGCACTCTGCCGCTGCTGCAGCTTGCTGCTCTGTTGCTGCGATTTTGAGGGGCCGAAGGGCTGCCGGTGCGGTAAGGTGGAGCATCCGATGCCTCATTTGCATATTCGAGTGATTCTATCGGTCCATTCAGCTCAGGAGACAAGACATCGATTTCAAGGACTTCCTCGCCCTGTTTTGTGTTTACTATTTGGGCCTCAGCTGCTGTAGCCGTTGCCACTGCTGCGCGAGCTGCAGCCGCGGCAGCAGAGGCTGCTGCTGCCGCCGCTGCTATCTGCTGTCGGCCTTCTGCAGCTGCTAATGTGTCTTCGTCCCATTCCTGCTGCTGCCGCTGGGCCTCAAGCGGGAGAGCGAAGATCTCCGAGCCTTCTTGCGATCTTTCAACAGTAACTGGTAAGGTTTTCTTGTTGCTCCGCTGCTGCGGTTGCTGCAATTGATGCTGCGCTGGCTCTTCGTTTTCGCCGTCATCAATCCTTTCCCTTTCGAGACCAAATATGTCAGATAGTGGGGTCTCGACTGAAAAGTCGGTTTCCACCGCAACATCAGCTGTTTTTTCTTTGGGTGCCTCCTCTAATGTTTCCGCTGTTGCTGCTGTGCTTGCTGCAGCCATCCGAAGAAGCTGCGGCTGCTGGATGGCAAGATCTTTCTGAATTGTATAAGCATCCTCCCTTGTTTGCACTGAAGTTGCCTCGTAGCGAATTGAGGAGACGTCGCTTCTTGCTTTGTCCCCACAAAATCCAGAGGACGCCCCAAAAGGAATTCCATCCGGCATGCCGAAAACTTGGCGGTGGAAATCTGCGCCTACTTCCTGCTGAGTAGCCGTTGACTGAGCAGCACTAGCAGGTGCTATGCCTGCTACCGCAGCAGCCGCCTCTGTACACTCTTTCTCTCTTGCTTCAGTTTCCACCAGACCTGGATCCCGTAAGTCGTCCTCAGTGTGAACTCCAAATATCCCTGAACTGACTGTGCTGTGTTTCGGAAGGTTCTTGGTGCCTTCACGCGCAGAGTCTGTTGAGGTTTCCTCAGACCTCTGCATGCGGACTTGCGCTCGGCTACCTTGGTGTTCGTTTTGTGCTGCTGCTGTTGACTTATTTTCAGGTAACGCTGCACCCTCTAGCAACTGCTGGATAGGCACGCCTTCCGAGCGGTCAAGACCCCTATCATTGCTCGAATTCAAGCGCCTCCGCTGTCTGTCCCGTCGGTACTCGGAAAGGAATATTTGCTGTTGCTGCTGCAAGAACGCCAGCTGCTGCTGCCGCTCCTGACGACGCCTAGAACCCTGTCGTTCGCGTTCCATCAGAGATTCCAGCTCTGCCTCTTCCCGCCTCTCTCGTTCTCTAATGTTGTGCTGCTGTTGCACATCCAGCTGATGCTGCAACTCATGCAACTGTGACTGTGGCTGCCGCTGCTGATAAAGGCTCCTCAGAGAATGGCTGCTACGCATAGAAGGAGTGTTTCCTAGGGGCTCTTCCAGTGGAGATGCGGAGAGCTGTGAAGGAGAAATGCTCGAGCACTGTGCCCCTAGTAATGCAGAAGGCATGCGACTAAGCTGCTCAGAAGTGTTCAGTCCCATCGAAGACTGCTGCTGTAGCAAAGGCTGCTGCTGTTTCTTGCACCGCTGCGGACTATTGTTTCTGCTGCCTGCCAGGGCTCGGTCACCATTCAACGCCCTGGGGGCTTCGCCCTTCATGGGTGAAAGCTCGTCTTGCTGTTTTTGCAGCATCTCTTGCTGCTGTTGTTGCTGTTTTTCCATTTCTGTTAGGCGCTCAAATCGCTCTTGCAGCTCCCGACCCTTTAGTTTCTCTTCTTCTGATGGGGGGGAACTCCGCCCACCCATTAGGGCCTGTGTTTCCTGGTCACGTCTGAGAGGCCGCTGATGCTGGCGAGAAGCACTTGGTTTTCTACTCATGTCAACTGCTGACTCGGCTACCGTAGCTTTCTCAGGTGTGAAAGACGCCGGCTGTATAGGTAGGATGCGGGGTGTAAACCCCCGCGTATTGTTTTCAACTTGCAAACTGCTGGTCCGTATGCGTCGCCCCACCGCAAGCCCCTCATCAATCGAAGTACGGCCCACAATTGTTTGGCTGCTGCTGCTGTTTCTGCCTCTGTGCATAAGTCCTCTCCTGGGTATATGCTTTCCTCTAGATCCGCCTTCTATGGATTCTTGGAATTGGGACCTCTGGTAAAGAGGATGGTAGCTGTTGGGATCCATAGGAGTCAATGGGTATTGAGAGGGACCAGAATTTTCTATATTGGCAGTCTCATGGTAGCTCGAGACAGTTCGACTAGACTGCACTTCCGGGATCTGGGGCAAGGGCTGTCCTCGGGTAGCCCGGAAGTCTCCCGTGACCTCTTTGACGCCAGAGACGGGAGGCCCGCTCAAAAAAGGCAGTTCTTCGTGTGAAGTTGTCGCCTCTGGTCGTCCTGCTGCTGTTTGAGCTGCTGCTCTCGAAATGCTCTCAGTCGCGTATGGGTTTGTTCTGAAGGAGTGGAAGGAGTACGTCTTTGGAGTCACTGAGCTGCTGACAAGGCCTAAAGACTCGGGTGAGATTTGTCCATCGAGTGTGTCGCTAAAGCGTCCCTGGCTGTTGCTGCTTCGGTACCTAGTTGCTTCGGCAGCCCTCAAAAACGCGCGAGCACTTCCTGCTGCTGCTGCCACTGCTGCATGGGAGCGCTCCTCAATACTTTCCGAGACTCCGCCGCGGCGTCGCTGTAATAGCATGGTCTGTGGGCCTTCAGCTTGCTGTGATATTAACCACGTGGGGGACCTCACTAAGGGCGTTTCCCTCGCAGTAAGAGGCCCAGCCATGCTGCTTCCTGCGGATGTCCTGGTTGACTGTACGGAAGGCCCTTCACTCGACAAGACACCCCTAGAGGAGAGAGGTGCCTCCGAGATGGGCCCGACAGATGGGTACCTTAAGTCTAATGGTTCTAAGGTGGGCAGCATGGAAGGGTTGCAGACCTCTTCAAAAGGGACTCGCGTTTGCTGCTGTTGATCAGAGAGCTGTTGATTATACCGTGAAGAGCTAGCTGGAAGAGAATATGAAAGCATATCCATGTCACAGATGCAGAGCGGAACGGTGGGAGAAGCTGACGCACTCCTCGCTGCATGGGCCTGTTTTTGCTGTCTTTGTCTTGTGAGAAAGACGGAGAAGACAGTCTCTGCCTCTCCTTCGGATGCCGCGTCGCACTGTGCCTTTGTGCCTGGATCCCCTTCCGGCAAAAAGCTGTCGAAAGCTCCATGTGGGAAAAACACCATGCTGCTGTTACTACCGGTGCCAGCGGCAGACCGCTGCTGCTGCGCAACGTCACGTAAGAGCCTCTCCTGAATCGCTTCCGCCTCATCCTCTGCAATCAGTGGGCATCCCAAAGCTCCTCCAAGGGACCCTCTACTCTCCAGCGGTGTCAGAAGGTCAACAGAGTCTTGAAAGGGAGGTAGCGGGATGGCACACCCTGCTGTTGATGCTTCGGCGGCGGAATCAGGAGAATAGCTGAGCCCTTGAGGCACCTCGTCGGCTAGGGGTCCTGTCCCTCCCGTAGCAGAAGGCCTTGGGTGTCCAGAGGAAAATGCAGCAGCATCACCTGCCATAGCTGCTACTCCTACCTCTACCTCTGTTACCCCTGCCGCTGCTGCGCCTGCCGCATCTGATGCATCTGCTGCTCCTATGGTAAGGGCTGTTTTGACCGTTTGGTCTTCAGATAAAGGCTTTGCTTCCGCGGGTGTTGCTACTGCTTCTCCTTGAGTGGCTGCTTCGACAGGGCTCCAAGACCCAACTGCATCGTCCTCAGCTTCTTTAGCAGCAGGCACAGGCGGTGCTGCTGTCCCCTCATCTTGAGCAGGGCTAATAGTGCCACATTCCTCGTGTTTCTGCTGCCTTTGCTGCTGTTCCTCTTCTTGCGAAGGCCGCTGTGTTTGCTGTTGATGCAGCAAATCTTCCTGTTGCATTTGCTGCAATTCCTGCTGTTGTTGCTTCTCCTCAAGAGTTTGCTGCCTTTCATGCTGCATCTGCTGCTCTCTCTGCTGTTGCAATGTCTGGAACTCACCCTGCTCGTTCTGTTGCAGCAGCTGCAGCTGTTGCTTCGCCCATTTAATTTCTTGCAAGTGTTGCTCCAGTTCCTCCTGTTGCACTCGACCTAGTGCCTCCTCCTGCGGCTGCTGCTGTCGATATTCGTGTTGCGATTTCTGCTGTTCCTCGTGCAGCTGGTTCTGATGAAGCTGATTTTCCTCTTGCCACTGTTGCTGGTGTACCGGCTGCAGCTGCTGTGCCTGCTGTAGCTGTTGCCCCTGTTGCGTGCACTGTAATTCCTGCTGCTGAGGCTGCTGCTGCTGTTCGTTCTGTTGCTGCATTTCCTGCAGCTGCATCTGCTCCTGCTCCTCTGCCAATCGTACGTGCATCTCCTGCTCCTGTTGCTGCTGCTGTTCCTGTAGTATCTTTTGTTCCTCCTTCTGCAGCAGGTGTTGATGTTGTTCCCGTAGAACCTTTTGATCCTGCTGCTGCAGCTGCTGGCCTTGTTCAAATAGCTGCATCGGCTCTTGCTGCTGCTCCTGTCCATGCAGCCTTTGCTTGTGCTTTTCTTGCAGTGCTGTACTTTCCTCGTGCTGCTGCACTTGTTGCTGCTGTTCCTGCAGTGGCACCTCCTCTTGCTGCTTCTCCTGTTGTAGTTGCTGCAGCTGTGGCTCTGCCTGCAGTACGTTTTGTTCCTCCTGCTGCTGCTCGTGCTGCAGTTGTTGATCCTGTACTTGCAGTCCCTTTGTCCCATCTCCATGCTTCTGTAGATTTTCGGCGTCTCGCAGGAGTTTCATGAGTTCAGTGAGCTGCCAGTCGGTAGTCAAGTCTTTTCCCGCTTCTGTGCAGCTGTGGTACGTCGCCAGGAGCGCTTTCTTGTTGCTAGGCATCTGCTCCAGAAGCTCGCCCAGCGCTCTTGGTGCCCCCTCTTTCTGCAGCTTTGTGGCGAAATATGGTACACTTTCTAGCAGCTGAGGGTGCTCTATCTGGAGCTGCTCCAGCACCTCTGACAGATTGTGCAGTAGCGCCGCCTCGCAGTCAATAGTATCAACAGCCGCCACTTTTTCTGCGGAAGCCACTGGTGCCGTTACTGGCGAGGAGCTTTGCTGACCACAACCATCAAGCTGCATGTTGTCTCTGCTGCCTTCTTCATGTGCAACAGCAGGCAGAGGCGACAGAGCTACAGCTTCCTCTTTTTCCTCATCAAAGGGGTTCGCTGACTTTGACGGCATTGCTGCATCTACATCTGCTGAAGTTGTTGCAACTTTAGAAGGAGGCTCGTTCGCTCTTATGGTCTGATCATCTGCAGGGGCAACAGCTTTTCTCTCGTGATCCTCTTCCTTTACGGCTTCACTGTTTTGCCGCTTGCTGTGTGCTCTTGCTCCTTTGTTGCTCTTGCTACGGTGGCAGCTGCGGGCGGTCTTAAGCTTGCAGCTGTTGTTCTTCCTGCTCCTGTTTTCCTGTAAATGAAGAGACTCTGATGGCCTCCGCTGTCGGGCGCTACAATTTTCGGAGTCCCTTGTGGAGGGTCCCCTCATGGAAGCTCCAGAAGAGCGCCGCTGATCCATCGGTAGCGAAAAGTTGGCGTTTTTGTCTGAGCACTTCCTACAACTAGGCTCAGCGTCGTATGCTGCCTCCTTGTGTGGAGACAAACTGCGCAGGGAGGGGGAGTGGCTTGCAGTGACGAGGCCATGAGACATCTCACTGTCTAGATAGCCGCTTTGGCTGAATGCTGCAGAGTGCCTGTGGGCCTGCTGCTGATGGAGCTTGACAGGGGTTGAAAGCCCAGCACTCAATTCAGTTGAACCGAATGCTGCAAGCACCTGCAGCGCGCAAGCAGTCAAACGCAGCCCCAGACGCTTCCCGCATATCCCGCATCTCAGAATATAATGGATATCTGTGGGAGGACAAACACTGGTAAGGCACCCTAGACGGCTAAAATTTACGCTGTACGTGCCAGAGTCTGCAACCGCCGAACTTCCACGGCATCCAGCGCTCGACTGGCTTCTCTAGCAAAGGCTTTCGAATGCAGGGAGAGAAGAACTGTGGCCTCGAGATTGAGTTTCTGCGGCTCAGTTGGAGCTGCAGCAGTGGCAGAAGGCGAAAAACATATCTCCTGCAGTTTGCGCCGCTGCTTTTGCTGCTGGCGCAGAGCCTTCGGCAGCGGAGTTTTTATAGTGCCAAGCAACAAACACCAGAGGGTTTTCCCAGAGTAGCGTTGCACGACAAGGTAGTAGGAGTACCTGAAACAGGGAACACGGGGGACAACATGAAGCTCGGCACATAGAAAGGGAAGGACAAAACGGAGTCGTTGTTCCCGTAAATGTTTTCTCAACTACTGTACAGGCTTAATGCATAGTAAAAACCGTGAGGAAATCAGGAGGAGTCAGGGACTTAGGACTGTTAGAAAGGCAACAACAGACTTCGTCATGCGATTAGTGAAAAGTCTACGGCAAAGAGGTAGAGCATCAGGGTCACTTCATGTGCTTGCCCGTCGCCCCGTACCAATGGTTGTGAAAACAGTAACGTATACAGTCATAAAAAGTGATTTACGTGCACGCACACTTCAGTAGCAAGGAAGAGTGAAGATCTCCCGTAGACATCAGACTGGCTGAACCCTCTGCCGAAAAGGGAGAGGCACTGGGGCCCTGCTCGCCTCTTGCCAAGGCAGGCAATAAAAAGCCCAGCGCTCCGTTTATATATCAAAAAAGGAATGAAAGATAAGGGGCAATATGGAAAGACGAGATAGAGAGGAGGAAGCAACAATAACTGGTTCAGCTGGACACCGAGAGGGCCCCCATACAGCCACATTCACCAGCAAGATGACAAGTGTGGCCAGTCCCTCCAAAGACTTGTATGTGTAACTCAAACTCATTTAAATGAATGATGAATCATATAAATGTGAAACGAAGATTATGTATCAATGGTCAGCGCTCAAGGGCGGCGGCCGACTGTCGTGGCCTCATCGGCAATGTCGCGCACTGGTTCGAGTCGCGGTCGCAGATCCTTCGCGGAAGGTTTCACTTCGACAAGAAAACTTCACAGAGATAAAAATTATTATCGAAATTTGTGAATTCCATTTTCAGTGGGAAAATTAAAAAGTTATTTTCGGCTTATAGAGCCACTGCGAGTCTTTCAGAACCAAAGTAAAGCAACCATAAAGGCGGCAAACTAAATGGAACTTGATCGCACCTCCTCTCTTCCTCTTTCGCATAAACAAGGGGACACTTTGAAGCCAAATTAACATACACGTCTCAAGCTGAATGTCGGGGTACGTCTCTTACTTGTTGGGAAAAGGTGAGGGTGGCGGCTGCGTTTCATTCAGCATCGCATGTGAGCTTACGTGCTCTCGTAAGTGGCGCATTCGACGTCATAATGGACATTGAGACGGCCGACAATGCATAACTGAGCAGCAGGCTCGTCGGAATCACCTCCGGCTATGACGACGGCGGCGCGTTGACCAGGTGTGTCGGCCAATTTGGAAAATTTGTATGCAGCAATTTGTGCGCAAAGGAGCATGAAGTCCAGGAAAATTGCAACGAGAGACATTGCCAATGCCACCTTGGCAGGTCGTTTCTGCTGGGTCTTCACTGTAGGGTGTTTCACCGAACAGATAACAGCAAGTGCCCCCACAAGTGCCACCAGCTGAATGCCGGAGCTCACGAGGAAGAGGCGGCTATGCCCCTTCTTGTCCCTTGCTTCAAGTAGTCGAAGACAAGAGCCAAAAGGCAAATTAATGAGCAGTCGCCCACAAACAAGTGCAAGAGCCAGAAATATCATAAGACCGGCGCATTTGCCGTATCCCCCCAGACAGAACAAACACATCGCGACTGCAAATTGCACCCCAATGTTGAAGTTTCTCAAATTTGTGGCCGAGAAGACGCAAATCTCTATCGGTTGGAAAACGAAGCTATAGAAGCTACCAAAACCCAAGTACCCGAGCGCGAGAAAACCCACGAGGAAACCCAAGAACAACAGCGACACAAACAACAAAGTTCCAGCTGCAATCACAAGCAAAGCACAGTACCTACGCTAAGCATGTGCTGCCGAACACTGTCTTTGCAACTGAAGGGTTTTCTGGCGCGAATCAGCGAAGCACTTTTCCTCATTTTTCGTGCGTGAGAACCCGCGCAACAGTAAGCTGCGCAGAGGGAAGGAACGACTTCTGAGAACTTACTGATGCGAATATCGGCTTCATAGAGTCTATTATTCTCAAGCTGCTTTAGCAGTTCTCCTGCGTTGGCTGTTTGCTTCACAAGGCTAATAATGCACATGGCCACAAGCACAAGAAGCTGCAGCACTAGCAGCCACAGAGCAGTGTAGCTGCCTCCGCTGCTGCTGCCGCTACCTTCCATGCGGATCCTAAGCCCAAAGAGGCAGCAGAAGAGCAGCAATATCGCATGCGAAACCTCTCGCGTGCAGAGAAATATCAACACGTATATGAATAGGGAACCAAGAAACAGAGTGAAAATTTCCCACTTCGTAGGGAGCACCTCGACAAGACTGTCGGTTGCACTGGTTTTATGCTGCGCCTCTTCGCCAATGCCGCTTGTAAGCAACACCTTTGATGCCCCTTGCTCTCGCTCTAGCTTCCTCAAGTGTCCTTCACCGTATTCTTCTTCGCAGAGTCTCTTACAAGCTGTTAGGGTCTCTTTGCCTTCCAACATAATGCTTACGGCTCCATTAGCTTTTCTATTATCATTGTCTGCCACTTCAGCGTTTGTAGCTGACTCATCCCCGCTGGTTTGGCGATTACTATGCTCAGTTGCTTCAAATGGGTTTGTACCCAGCTTTTGCAGCACTGTCGTGCTTTGTAATGACTCCGGCTTACGAGGAACAGCCTCCTTCAGCCCGATAGTCTCACGATAGTCACTGGTCCGGGAGTTCTGAAGGCTTTGTCCCCCAGGTTCTGCTGCCAACACATCCGCTGGTGTTGCTTCTGATGGTTCTGCAAAGGCTGCCTGTGATACAGATTTTGAAGCCGCATTTGGGGTTAACTCTATAGTCGCTTCTGCCGCTGCTGGTGGTTTAGGTTTGTTCGTTGCTCTTGGCTTATTGCCTTCTATTGCCTGTGGCTCATCTGCTGCTCGCTGGAGGTTGCCTGCGTGGCCTGATTTATTCACGTGTCCATTGGAGTTGCCGGTCCCTTTCACGCCTTGTATCTGCTCCATAGGGCCCTTTTTCCTATAAGCTGCAGCTTGGAGTTCCTTGGACTTCCATGTTTTTAAGACTTGCTTGAACTCGTTGGTAGGACTGATATGAACGGGGTCGGGCTTCTCTGCGCCGGCTATGGAGCTTTCCTCTACATTAACTTCGGGCGTACGGGGGTTTGGAAGTGACGACAATCCTTGATGGGCAACTCTTGGCGATGCGTCCTTCTGTGTACAGCAGCCGCTCTCTGGTAAAGCATCAGCTTTCTCTGCGGCGTGGCAGGAAAATTGCTGGAAGAGAAGGTTATGCTGCAGTGCAGTTTCTATCGAATGCCCTCCTGATGCTGACAAGCTCTGCTCAGACACTCCACGACAATGTGATGCCTTGCCACCTACACAACGGTGTACAGCCTTGTGAAAAGCACACAGCTGCACAGATGGGACACTCTCTTGTGTCATCGGCTGTTTGCGTCCAGGACGCTGCAGTTGTGGGTGTACAGGAGGTGTCGATGGAATGCGAGGGACGCCATCTTGGACTGGTTCCGGTGCTCGCTGCCTTCTCTCAATAAAAGTGCAGTAAAGCTGACGTCGACGCTCATTATCCTTTCTCTCACTCAGCAGGAACTTCCGTGTTATTTTCCCGCGCAAAATACATGAGGTGGTATGCAAAGCGAGAGCACGGTAGCGCTCTAAACCCTTTCCCGCTGCCTTCACTCGAGGTCGCAGTGCCCTGGCCTTCTCACCCATTGAAACTTCAGGAGGTCGAAGCAAACATTTAATCCGCGACCTCGTAACTTGTAGATTCTGCCACATATGTGGGAGCATTTTTTTCCTGATTCGGTGGATTGGGCTCTGTTTTCTTGCCCCTGCAATCTGGTGGGACACTCCCATTGAAGAAAAACGGCAACGAACAGACCCGCATATCCTCTGGATCTCTTTACCAGACGACGTCAAACTTAAGTGCAAACGTCGTTTACTACTCTTGCTGCTCATTAAAGGGTTCCGTACGCCAGCTGCGTGCTGCGTGAGGCGCTGCCTTCCGTCCATAGACTTCAATGGTTTCCCTGCTAGTAACCCTCCTCTAATGGACCCCCCTGTTTCACTCTGGCGATCAGCTTGAACTCCCTGGATTCCAGCATGCCTATTAGAGGGTGTCTGAGAATTGTCTACGGACGAAATCCTCTCGGTGGGGAACAGTTCCATTTTCTTTTCAGAAGCAGCGGCACAGCTTGCGTCTGTAGTAAAACCCCACAGCACAAATGCTACTTCGGCCTATGCCAAGTTGTGCTAGCTGTAGAATCTGGCAAAAGTACTACATGGGCAGCCTCTGCGTATTGCGTAGCTTTCAATGCAGGAATGGACCCGCAACTCACTGCGGTGGCATCTCCTTGAACTTAAGTCAGCTCCCTGCTGCGTTCTTTCGTTGTTTTTGTTGCATACTGGATTGTTGGGACGACCAATATGCAGAACTGTCTGAGGCAAGGGTAAGGTGTTTGTTCGATTTTCTTTCGAGCACGCGGGGGGCTCGGACTCCTTGTGCAAGGGAGCCAGATACTTACCACTCAGCCGTGTGGGGAAGTAGGGCTCATTTCCGAATTTGGATGCCTGAGCCGGGCATTCGTCATGTGTTGAGCTGCAGATGTCTCTCATTGCTCCTGCAGACGTCTTCTCTGGAATCCACTGAAGAAGGCGTGCAGCGTGAGTGCTTCTTTCTGCACGGAACTTGACGGTGAAGGCACAGCGTGGAGACTATTAGGCATAATACTGCTGGGTATTCTCCATAAATTTCTCTCAGGTAATTCTCAGCATGTCAATGAGTGAGGGAGCTAAGCAGATCTCGCTCTTGTAGCATTGGAGGCACCCAAGGGCACAAACGCTGTCCAGCAGACAGCTGAAACGAACTGGTTTGGACGTTGACCTCTCGGTTCTGCCAAAAACAAACAAAGAAAAGCCCTATTGTAAAGGATTGGTGTAGGATACTCTTATCGTAAGGAAAGAGCGTCTGCATCCGTCACTCTTGTTGAGGAACAACCACCGCCGAAACGCTCCGGAGGGTCAGCAGGGACGTTGTGCCACCGAAAACTGCCAGTTGCTACAAACAAGGCAAATGCTAAAAAAAAGCTTAGTCTGCGCTCCGTTGTGAAAATTAAAAAATAGGGGGAAAAGGACTTTTCGTTGCGGTAACATCGCCCAAAGTGAGACGCGTGGGGGGCAGTCTGTTCCCACCGTGGCGTCGCGCCTCATCTACTCCTAGCATTCACTCATGTCTGCACAGCAAAATTTGCCTTTCCTTGGGGAAAAAGCACTCTTAACAGCTGCACAAATTTTGTTTAGAAAGTCTCACAGATTCAGACGTCGTTTTTGTCGTTTTTCTACGTCTACTTGCCCAAGGCACAGTGGGTGTGTCTCATGAGGCCACCGGTCCCCACGGACGCACACGGAGAGTAGGCAGCTCTTTAGCCGACTCCGATATGTTCAGATTTACTCCACGTCACCCAAAATACCTTTTGTAGCATATTAGCGGTTTAATTATCTCCGATGGCGGGTTGCTTCTGCGTAGATCATGCAGCGCGTTGGCCCCAGCGACGCTGGTTTACAGGCTACTATCAATTAGTTTTGCCTGCGCCCATCGCGGCATAGTAACCCTTTCCTGATAGAACAGCATCTCCAAGACTTGAGTGTGGAAAACTGAGGTACTCTCGTTTATTATCCCCGCTTGACTAGGGGCAAGTAGCAGAGCAACGTTGAAACCTTCGACCCAACGCTGAAACGCAGTTCTCATGTTGCTCTTAGCTGTACTTAATTGATGCTCTTCGACGAATCTTCCCTATTTGTTTGAGGAGTCGACGAAGCTTAGTAAGTTAATGCTGCTGCTGGTAGACATCGTAGAAGCACTCTACAGTTCGTCCCGAAGCAGCCAACAACAACCTCTCAGCCAACGATAGCTCTGTCCTCGTTCATACCGCTCTCGCCTGCCTACCATTGAGACGTTCAAAACTGTAGTGCACCTTATGAGTTGGAAAACTGCGCACTTTTGTGGACTCTTACCTGGCGAGCCCGTGCAGTCTCCCGGTGGATAAGCTGCACTACAACAACGTGAGACGTCTCACCACTAGGACATGCCTGTGACCTATCTGTTCTCTAGCCGGCCAGGAAAAAGTGAGTCCACCCTGTTTCTTAATCTCATTACATCCAACAGGCATTATCAATTCGGCAACTCTCTTTTCAGCTCTCACCCGAGATCTAGAGTAACAAGGGGATTTCTCTTGTTTACAGTCTACGACACTGTATAGAAAAATAAATGTCACGGTTATCTTCGGTTTTCCAGCTGAGCGCTGCCATGAGTCCGTGCTTACGCGCAGAGTCATAAGGTATTCATTATACCGCATGCAGATTGCTATAGTCTATTCGCGGTCTATCGTGACATGAAGCACGAAGCTGCATGCATCCTCGCGATACATCTTAACACTAACTGCTGAACCAGCAGGCAGTGCAGCTTGCTGCAGCAACAAAAATGCACTGACAAGTATGTTGTAAGTTATGCTCCTGCGTTCTTCATATTATTTGCCACCAAACATTGAGGCGATGAAGGGCTGGACAGTGGACCAGGCACCAACGCCGAGGGAGAAGAGCAGCATGCCGCAGAGAAACTTCTGCGAAAGCGAAAAAGGATCATACAAGCTTTCATTAAAGACAATGTGTTACCCGTACGGTCCGTACCCACCACGCAACTAAAACAAGTTATTTTGCGCAATGCTGAGATACGCCCTTTCAAGAAAAACAAGGGAACCAGAAAGCTGCGTGCAAAGAGCTGTGCAAATCACCTCAGCGGTTATTCTGCTCCAAACAAAGAACACCAACGCTCCGACAGTTATCAGTAATCCAATCTGAGGACAAAAAAGGCCGCTAATTCGGAATCGCGAAACAGCAAAAGATGGCAGGTCAATAATGCTACATGGGCAAGCGCTCCAAAGAAAGCCGGTACCTGGATGCCCCATCCTCCTGATTGAAAAAAAGACCACCATGGCCGTTGTTCACTTGGAAGACACCGCCTTGCGAATTCTTGTCCTGCGCAGTACTGTGGTAGCTCAGAGAAGGAAATCCGGGAGTCTTCATCATCGTCATCCGGGGAGCTCTGTAATTCATCAAGCGTTTGGTAAAGGCGGGAATACAGGCCCTCCGCGCTATCTGCTGATGCCCCACTTTCTCCCACAAAGAGCGCAGGCAGCGGAGCGATGCGAGAGCCTTCCAAATCCAATAAGAAGACGGGGGAATCATCAAGCTCTTCATACCTAAGCCTGTTAAACATAGTGTCTTTCGGCAGGCCAGGTAGTGACGGCACTGCTGTAGGTTTCCCTACGGACAGTCGAACCTGAGGCAAAAGACCGAAATTTGCCTAGACATGGCAACTCAGCTACTTAGTCACTGGCATTTAGATGCGACGATATGCACACAGAGACATCTCTGGCGACGTCAGAGGGCCTCTGCTCCCAGAAAGAGCTAGCATCCGACCAACTCTGAGGAGTACTCACGACTTGAACGTGAATTATTTCCTCTTCTATGTCGTCTGGCTGCTCGATGTGCAGATCATCAGGCTCCTTCGTGTCCATGCTTGATTCCACCTCCTCACTTGCCCCTCTGTAGAAATGTGTTTTTTCATACTCTTTGGCCTTCTGCACAGCGCGTTCCCATACTTTTTCCAAATTTTTCTGAGGATTGTCTGAGTAAGAGAATGAAGGTAAGACAAGGCCATATCATGTAGATCAACACTCGGAGCTGATGAAGCCTGGAGAACTGTACAGCAACTCATCTCCCTTTTAAAACAACATTGACATTTCTGCAGCCTTTGGCTCAACACAAAGGAACCTCGTGCTCTCGCTTTACTGCACTTCAAGCGCAGCAAGAGCGCTTGAAGGTCCTAGGTCTTCAGGCGCCAGCAAACTGACCTTCAAGGTACTTCTGCTTAGAGATGTTCAAGAGGCTCTTAATGCGAGCAAGATCAAGGGTTTTTGGTGCTTGGCTTGACTGCCCGCCGGCAATCCCTTCCTCGGCTTCTATGGCAACCAGGCAAAACACCCGTCTCTGCAGAGAACCTTTGCAGAGACTGGCGCTATTTTGCTGAAAGAGAAAAGGTTGAATGCTCTGAAGGACACATGATACAACCAGAAAACACAAGAAACGGGAAAATAAAAATCGGCGATTTCTATCTTGACTCCGCTGCACAGAGGCCACCTTCAATTTACTGACGCGCCAAAATGCATGAAAAAAAGAGGAGTCAGAAACGCTCAAACGAAACGCCCGCACAGACCGCTAAATCGCTTGGCTTTTTTTCCTGCGCCTACCTCTTTGAAACGATCCAAAGCCAGAGCCAGAGCAGTAGACGGGTTGAGAAGCTTTGACCGGACAGTATGCAAAGTGGATTGAATCCGGGAAATGCCTCTGCCTTCGTCAGCAAAAAGCAGGATGTTCGAGCTAGACGTGAGGTCTTGTTCGCGTAGCTTCTCCCTGTGTACAGGGAGTTTCAGCGCCTTGGCTGACGCACTGTTGGGAGGCAGTTGCCTAACCCACGTTGGCGGGTTTTCGATAACATTAATCAGCTCTTCCTTTTCGCTTGTCAGGATGGAACGTATGTTAGAAAGAAAACAAAAATTGAACAGATGCTTGTTTGCAAACGCCGCATGCTTCACTAGGAGTGAAGGCTTGCTTGCTGAGGCAGCAGAAGGGATGATTACCGCTTTATATTGCGCAGCAAGCGGCTGGGAAGAAGCCGATGACGACAGCCAAGACTTGAGCAGCCGAGCTGAGGCAAAAAGCACAAATTTCGCAATGATAGTCCGTAGTTGCCAAGAGGCACGCAGGCAACTGATAGGGAACGCAGCTTCTCCGAAATTGTTTCGTTCAATAGGCGGGAAACGGCGAGAAAAGCTCCTCCCAAGCACGATGTATCCGCATCCGCGAGATCCCGGCACGTTTCGACGTATATTTATATAGAATAGGTCAGCAACCAAGTGTTTTCTTGTCTGCTTATCAAGGCGTGTTGTAGCTCTCATCAGACCGCTGAGCATTTGCCGCAGCCTTTGACCCAGGAGAGCAGCGTAACATATTGCGTTGTGTCAGTGAGTTGCAGGTTTCCCTACCACTATCAACAACATCAAGGCTGGAAGGGAAGGCGTCGGCGATGAAGCGGTTCAGTGACTCCACAGAAGGGCGTGAGATATTAGGATATTGCTGAAAAAAACACATGCACTGAATGACTGTTCTCGTTCGTGCATCGTCGACTTTTTTGCCGTCTTTCGTTCCTGCTAAGCCGCCAACGCCGGATCCGGCTACTATTCTAAAAAGGCGCGTAAAGGCTGTTCTTGTCGCCAGACGCACCTCAGGGTGCATGCCGGCGGTCAGAAGCAAAATCGCTGGGAATATTCTGAGAGCAATCAAAGGAGTACACATGCAGCTGCCATCAGAGCTGGTTGCCCAAACCCCCTCTTCTCTCGTAGTAGCCTCGAACTGACAGCATGTGCACACAAGCTACGACGAAAGCGCATGCACAAATGTACGCACTTGACGTTGATAGGTAGCTTTTTCAAGGCGTCTTTGCCTTTCCTTCCCCGGACAGAGATGACGCCAAATTTAACATACTTGCCCAGCGCCCGTGCTGATGCGAAACAGATCGTATGCATTCCAAATTAAAATCACGACAGATGTCACTTGTTGCGCCAGCGCATTCATGAAGTGAAGGCACCACTGATAGAAGGGCGATTGACCTTTGTCCCGCGAGCGGCCGGTCAGATAAAAACTTCACAGGTGCACTGTTTAGATGGGCCCTTCTATCCTCATGGGGCCACGGCTACTTCTACCTGCACTTGGCGGCCTGAGCAACTCTACGTCTTCGCCTTATCATGCCACAAAAACACCAAACGGGGATACAGCAAACATCGGATGCTCACAAGATTCCTGCCACATCTCGTAGACAGACTGGCTCCAGTCATCCTTGTCTTGATGAACCTGAAAAACGAAATTATACACGTAGTGCAGAGAAGAGATAGCATTCTTCAGCTCGAAGCGCCTTGAAACCCTTGCTGCACTGTCCTTGAAGTAAACGAGTCAAAAGGAGTTGTGCAGACCCTGCTTCCCATGTGCAGATGGTGACGCCGATAAAAAAGCAAGACCAAGTCTCCGTTCATTCGCTCGTTTCACTTACAGCACACTTATGCCACGCACTTAAGCTCACCATGATAGACCACACGTTCTTCGTGTCAGAGGTCGGGGGAAACACGTCGTTAGGTCCTAGGTTGGTGAAATCAACTATCCCCTGGGAAGTGACCTTCACGTTGGCATATTCTTCGCCTTCTGCGCTTTCTCCCCGCTCCCCTGCTTCGTCATCTACGCTCGACTTTCTCTGTTTTCTCATCAGATATTCGTACGCAGCTGCAATCTCCTGAAACCGTTGTTGGCAGTTAGCACCGCAGTTTGGGTAGCGGTCAGGATGCCTGCAGATCGTTCATACGCCCTCTTATCACATTAACTGTTCCCGGCATCACAAACAGGTGATGACCTATATACAATTCCACTAATACGCGCTGTGTCCGCCTACACTGCGAAGTGCAAAAACCTTGTTCACAGCAAGCAAATCACATTACTCTAGTAATTTACGCAGCGACTACCCTCATGATGGGGAGTGCACTAGCATTACGCACCACCGAACAGAGAGAGTCCTGTATGATCTTCTAATGTCGCTTTCTGACGCTCCATCTTCCAAACCCAGAACACTGAGGTAGTGCAGTCGCTGTTCTCCGCTCACATCGCCGTCCATGCCATAGTATTCTTCCAGCGCTCTTAACACGAAAATGCCTGGCATGTCCGCCACACAGCAAACCATCACGCACTGCGCCATACCTAATACGGTAAATATCCAGGAGCATGCCTCGTCTGCGACATTTTCCCCCCTTTTTCTTTCACGTCAGTCCTCATCGCCCAAATATTGTATCGCTCAGCACAAGAACAAATGATCGAAGGAGCAGTCACTGCGATAACCATCTTTCATGCAGGCGCATCAGCCAGTTTTTCAGCCCTACCGACGATAGCAGAAAGTACTATGATGTACACCAGCCAAGAGGCAACCCGAGACTTAATATCCCTGCCAGAAACGCCCTGGAAAAACTCAGAGAAAAGAGACCCTTTGAACGCTTTCTTCTGCTTGGCGTGCATATCTCTGTTCCGGCTGCGATCCTAACGTAACAGCCACATATGCAGCAAATACAGCTGGTCTTCTGAGCACGCACGTAGCTTCTGGTGGAAAAAAAATCTGCCTTACGGCAAACGCGCTCCAAATAAAGCAGCCGCCTGCCTATTCCCCAACTGTGTTTGTGGTCTGTCTCGTCTTGATACTGTGCACATGCTCTTCGTCCACGCACAATGTGGCAGCAGCGCAAGCACTAGCAACACAGCAGTATCGAAGAATGAGTAAATGGGTACGTCAAGCCTCACTTCCTTTTTAGTGCGTCTCCGTTCTCTCTCTTTCCTTACTCTTTCCTGATCACCCGCTTCATTAAGCGTGTGTCCACCCGACCCCAACCTGAAGAGGACACGAATGCGACACGGAACAGTAAATCACGTGAGCCACACAAAAGAGGAAAGAACCTACAAACCAGCACTGGCAGAAGCTGGGTGTGCATGATTAACTCAATTAAGCAATCGGAACTAAACTTTTTCCCGAAGCTTGGGCTCTGCCCCGAGGTGGTGCGAACTGCTGACTCGGGACGAAACCGACACCAATATGATAGCTCACAAATTTACGCTATCATCATTATCTGACTCAGCAAGTGCTGCAGCCTTCGAAAAAGTATCCTTGGTGTTCTGTCCTTTCTCGTTCTGGAGACCTTTGCGACTGTTAGATTGAATGTTGCGAGAAGCCATTCGGTCTTCAGCGGCCGGTGTGCCTTTACTAACTCCTGTGTCTTCAGATGCTGTGCCACGCCGGTGCAAGTGCTGTTGGAGGTCCTTAGGACCGCCAGAAGATTCACCCTTCCCGTTTGCCCCCACAGCCTTGCCTTTTCGCTGCCGTGTGCCCATTATCGTCTCTTCGCTTGCCGCTACAGTATATCTTTGGGATTTGGCAGCTGACACAGGTGCATATAAGTGCTTGAGGGCCTCGTAAGGCCCCTATGCTTTTGTATTCTTGCAGGTTTATAAGAGGACCAGAACGTTCACTGTTGGTCTTGCGAGTCTAGCAGTCCGTGGTTGTCTTCGTACGGAAGCTGTTTTAGCCCACCACTAAAGCCCGAACTGTCATCTGCCAGGAGGGGCTCCTCAGCTGCTGCACAACAGGCGCTCACCGGAGAAAGGATTACAGTGCCCGAAATGCCATCGGCCACGGAAGGGACCTCAACTGGTGCGCAAGCAGCACTCAACCTGGAAAGGACTACAGGGAAGGACTCTGGAGTATACTACTTGAGCGCTACACAGTTACGGACACTTAGAAGAACAGCAACCCCCTGGGTTACGGCCGCACAACAGCATGGAGCAAAGGACCGCGTCAATATGCCTGGGTGATTTGTGGGTTTTCGCTCGGACAACATGAGACCCTCTCAACAATCGTTCTCAGACGTGACTGTCGCTACGGTTATTGTCAAGTAAGCGCGTCTCTTTCTATACAGAATGGTATGCTCTTCGTGATGTAAGGGCTGCAGCTACTCTGCAGGAGACGCCTCACCAAAATGTCTTCAGAGCCGAAGTCCACATTCCTTCTCTAGATGCATATTGATCCTATTAAAGGAACTAATCCATGCATTTAGTTAGTTGTCATCCACTTAGTACTTGATAATTTGTTCTATTTCTAGGCAGAGACAACTTGCTGCCCTGCGCCGAAGCAACAGGACCCTGCTGAGAGCGTGGCGGCGGCTCCCGTAATGACCTCCTCCAGCTTCAGAGGCAGCATGTCGCTCAAGGCTGTCCCTTAATTTGTTGTTTTCTGTCTGCATGCTTCTTTGTGAATATTTTTTTTCCGTGTTTGTTTTCAACGTTGCCCAGGCGCTGACGGCGTCGAGTGAAACAAAGTCCCGCAAAACAAAGAAGCCCGAAGCCACCCTCCCCAACCCGCTACTCCTCATCATGGAAGAGCTGCTCAAGCTGCCTGAGTTTTCTTGGGAGGAAATCAAGAAGCACACAGATGCACAGAGCTGCTGGTGTGTCTTCCATGGCCTTGTTTATGATCTTACCAAATTCCTTAAGCTCCACCCAGGAGGCTCCCACGTCATTCTCGAAGTTGCAGGTATTCGCAATGAAACATCCTCATTGAAACCGTCTCCACGTTCTAGGTGTCTTACTGCACACTCATATGTCTCTGCTGACCTTACTTAATCATAGTTCTTGCTGATTGCTCTAGACGAATCAGGGCCCACCTTCCCTTCCCATTTTCAGTCGATGAATCCCTGGCCACTCCCCCGTGTAGCCTCTCTGTGAGGGGCTTGGACATTTTACATCCACAAGAGCATGGGGACTTTTGCGTGCATGTGCTATGTGGTGGCACTCTCAGGGCAAGATGCAACTGACACGTTTGAAGACATAGGACACACTTTAGAAGCACGCATCATGGCAGATGAATATATTGTTGGAAGAGTCAAGGGAGAAACTAAACTGCGCAGGTGCAAGCCGGAGAATGTGAAGGAATGCTCTGCGAACGCGGTGCGTCCTAGTACTTGCTCGAGCCAGTAAAGCACAAGCCATTTACGAGGAGCGGCAGGTTGTGTTCGTACCATTGTATTAAATCCTGTTACTTTCACTAGTTTCACATTTTCCAATGGGCTATTTGTGTTTGCTTGCGGGCCTGCAGCCACCGCGAATGAGCAGGGGAAGCGCGTCTACGAGTCTTATCGTTGTTATGATTGTTGTGGCTTTGATCGGAATATGGGCATATTACCAATTTCAAGATGACGGCAGCACCTTGCACCAGCACTTCTCCACAGTTCCACAACAGAGAGTTTAATAGTATAAGCGGCTGAGTTCAGCTGCGTGCTACGATGAGCGCAGAGCGCAATCGCAGCCCGTGAAGTGTGCAGTTTATGAAAGAGGTACAATGGTGAAAGGCACAGGGGACGGTTATCTGGCTGGGTGCCTTCTGCTCCCGAGCAAACAATGATACAGGCGGAAATCTTCCGCGTGACTGTCCATCTTAACGACGGATGACTCCAGTGTAGGGACCGAATTAACGTGATTCAATGTAGAGATCTACCTAACTGTAGGGGCAGTGGTGTTCGGATAGAGCCACCTTTCTGTTTAGAGGGAAGCCGTAACTTTAGTAAGGTCAGCTGGCACAGTTGAGAGCTTCCTGCAAACTCGCAGGTGCGTATTGTTTATGTGGGGTCCGTAAAAACAGCGGAGCGTCTGGGCTGGGCGTAAGTGGACGTGCAAATTGTGTTGTCTCAGCCCATACGCAGTTATCTGCAACAAGTCGAAGCCCCTTCGCAAGAAGATGAAACACCACGCAGTTAAGGTAGAGCTCTCCTCCAATAGTGCGCAGGGCTAAATTTTTACTTGTCACTGTAGTCATACAGGTATTGCTGTCTGGTGAGCCGGGGTAGACGGCCTACGCGACCGGCTACACGGAGAGCCAAAGAGCTGTGCATACCAAGCCATATATATATATATAACAGTCGTTTGGGTTTGTCCCTCATCAATGGATACGTGGTCCTTTCAATCTGTGCTTCACATATGGCTTCGGCAGCAGCCGCCCTATCCTCCCGCATGCCGAAGCAAAGACCTCATTTGAAAGCATTGGCCGCTCAGTTTCTCTTACCATTAAAATATGCGTATTCTAACAAAGAAAAATACAGAGGGGGAAATTTGTGTAGAGGGCCTTGATCGGTTACGGAATTGCATCGAAGCCTGTGGCACCAGCCCAAACTTGCATGCTGTTTGTGAGCTTGACCCGGCAGCTGCGGTCGTACGCAAGCCATCTTAGCGTGTTTGTCTTAAGGAATATACGGAATGCGACTGGATATATGCGTATTTGCGAGGAAGAGAAGGACACAGCCCGGAGAGCAGAAGGCCACCAGACTAGGCCACGACGACCAGGGAACATGGCTCCCAGCTTACTTGTTCGCCAGATTACGATCTTTCTGAATTGGATTTGACTCTATTCCCCAGCTCTGCGGTGTTTACAGACGTTTCCTGGATCGAGCTCCAGTATATTGGGGCCTAGGGAGGGGCATTTCTTCCTACCCACGTGGCGGCCTCACCGTGGCGCTGCACGCAACATGCTGTACGAGGGCACCTTCTTTGAGTAACTAATACTTTAACTGGGCGGACGACAGGTCTTGCTGCGCTTTTCATCGCTTCCCTTCTAGCTAGCTGAGCTAGTGGCCCGTGAAACCAGGCACCCGAGCAGCGTCCTGCATTCACTTAGCCCCTTATTTCCTCGATTCTCGTGAAAGGGCAGGCAGAATGCCACCTTCAGATGTTGGCCGCGCTTCAAGCCGGCATGGAGACTCGTCAGTTCGTCATAGACGTAGCAGCAGGAGCCCAGAAAGCAGTGGAATCAGAGAAGGAAATCATGGTGAGGCTTCCCTTCGCGGAGAGCGGAGCACCTATCACTCTAGCGGCTCCAGTAACTGCAAAGATGGAGAAGGGGCAAGATACAGAGAATCAGATGGTGGAAGAGGATCACATGATCGTTCTCACTCAACTCGGAAGCCAGTTGGCCGCATGAGGGGATGGGTGGACAGCGACAGCAGCAACAGCAGCAGCAGTAGTAGTAGCAGTAGTAGTAGTAGTAGTAGTAGTAGTAGTGGCACTAACAGTAGTAGTAGTAGTGGCAGTATTAGAGTCAGTGGTCGCAGTGACGCCAAAAACAGTAGCCGCTTCTTTGAGACGATGAGAGAAGCACGAGAAGATAAGCGTCGCACCCGCTCCAGAGACAGAGAGTTAGAGGGAGGGACCGCCAGCCGCAGCACTGCGAGACAACGCACCAGAAGCAAAAGCAGAAGCAGGCATCGTCCTGAGGGACGAGACAGCGGCAGAAACCGCCAGGAGGAACCAAGTCATCGGTCCTCGCGCACAGACAACCGAAAGTCAGAGAGCAGTAGGGAGCGGCACAGCAGTCCTCGCACCACCAATATCAGCAGTAGAAGCAGCCAGTCCCGGCGCTGCGACGGAGAAGATTCAAGACACAAAGACACTCCTGCAGCTGATGGTAGCAGTGGCAGCGGAGTGTCTCGGAGGGAACGTCAAGAGGAGAAGGCCTCCAAACAGCAGTACCAGCAGCACGAGCCCGCTGAGAGGAAGACCCGCCCTTCATCGAAGGCTGTCAATGGAATTGTTCCATTGAAACGCAGCCTCTCACCCTCGCAAGCCAGCATCAACAGTAGCCTTAAGGACGGAACTGCTACTGCTTCCGCAGCTGGGGGGGAAGAGTGTACTGCGGATTCTAAGCAAGAAACTGCGTCGGCAGCCAGTAAAAAGTCCACCAGCAGCGACAAATTCAGCCGCCTAGAAAGATTCAGAGCCCTCAAGAAGCAGAAGCAGCAACCGGAGCAGGAAGCATGCAGTGGAGTCGCATCGCTGGAGGATGCGACAGCAACAGAAGCTGGCAGCAGCAACAGCGGCAGCAGTAGTAGCAACGCCTTCAACGATTGGCTTCCCTCCACTCCGAACGTGAAATTCTCGGTAAGTAGCTCCAGCACGAACAAGCCCGCTGAAAACAGCAGCGCGAGCAGGTCAGCCGCAGCCAGCGAATTCGTTGCAGGGACGGCATCCGCATCAGCAGCTGCTGCTGCGGTTGCTGCTGCTCAAGCTGTTGCTTCCGCAGCGCTTGCGGCAGCAGGGCTTGCTGCTGCATCAGCCGCTGCAGTCCCTACTTCTGAGGACAAGCAGGAGCAACGAAACGCAACAGAGATCATCACTGACTCAACGCAGGTGCAGGAGCAGCGCGCAACGCCACCTACAGGCGCGTCAACAGCAACGACAGCTTGCGAAGTAACGCCAGGAAGTCACTCTGCAGCTGCTGCTGCTGAGGGTGGTCAGGGGACTATGAAGCCCCCAAGGCCAATGTCTCGCAACCGTCTAAAGAAACATCAGCAGGCGCAGCTGTTGAAGCAGCTGCAGCACAAAACAGCAGCCCTGCCCGAAGCCAAGGGGGATGAGGATCTTCTGGACGCCTTTATGTCTGCTCTTGAAACGGAGGCGAAGGACGAGGTCAGGCCTTTCTGCTGTTATGGCGTTTTGCTGTGCTGCTGTTGTTGTCGCTGCGTGCTATACACTGATTGAGCTGTGCCCGTTGTTTGTATCGTTGCTACCAGCGTCTTTCCCGACGTGACTGCTGTTTGGAATTCGTTTGACTATGACTGTTTGCCGGCACATCACCCATAAGCGTAGCAATATGCGGCAGTTCTCTCGATTGTGCATGTTCGCTTTAGTGTACTTGCTGCTTGGCCAACATGCTCTGTGTCTGCTGTGACTCTGCGGCTTATGTGACAGCTGAGTGCAACAAAGGGTGAGCACGATGGCCAGGCTGAAGCCTTAGGGCACAGTTCTGCCCGTGGCACGAACCCACCGCGTCCCCAAAGTATCTCACTAGAAGAGATCAGTAGATGGCAAGAAATCGAAGCTGCATACCTCCCCCCGGGCGCGGTTGCAAATCCAGAACCACCAAAAGGGGCTCCTACTGCTTCTACACCTGCGTCCGCAACAACATCCCCTGTGGCCGTAGAGCCCATTTCTAGCGCGAAAACAGGAGCACAGGGCGAAATGTCTCCTGGTGATGCTGTGTCTGCGCGAAGTTCGAATTTGCCGCAAGTGAAGCAGGAAGAAACGGCACTACCAGCGATTATTTGTGCCCCTGGAGAAAGTGCTGTGGGACAAACAGCAGCTCCCAGTAGTGGTGCACGCGAGTGCCAGTCAACAAGCGCAATTGCGCACGAAGAAGTCAAGACCGAAGGTGAACAGCCAGAATCCAAAGCGGCAGTTGAAACAGGAGCTGCAGATGAGTTTGACTCAAAGGAAGCAAAATACCATGAGCTGTTTCTTGAAACGTTGCGGAAGGACCGTCTCAAAGAGTCTTCACGTTCAAGGAGCGGTGGCTTTGGCGATGGGGACGGGGGTCAGGCACAACCAGGTGAAGATGAGGAGGAGGAGGAGGTCTTACTTTACTCCGACCACGAGGAGGAGGAAGAAGAAGCTGCTCATTTAGCCGACGCTGACACTAAGGCAGCGGAAAATGCAGCAGCTTCAAATCAGGGAAAGCCAGAAGACGACAATGATGCGCAGGCGAAGGAGCAGCTCGCCAATTTGTCTTACTTTGACCTTGTCAAGGTGAGCTGCGGGACTAGGTTTCGCGGGTGGCATGCCATGAGTAGGGCACACTGGGAGAGGGTGACTTAGCGCTCCTACTGAGGGCCGTACAGATGTGTATTTATGTTGACGACCGGTTCATGGAAAGGCACAAGCTGCGAGCAGCTAGGCGAGTTGGTACGTTTATCGTAGTTTGTCTGCAGCGCGTTGGGTTGAAGAAGGAACTACCCATTGTTGACCACGCTTCCTGTAAATTCCCCCCGATCAAGAAAAATCTCTACGTGCAGGTGAGCATTTCACAGTTGCAGCGTGTCTCAGGCTCAGCAGCTGTAGGTTCGCTCTGTCAGTTTTATGGGACAAAGGGGCAGCTTGCTTTGTCTACCTTTGCAGTCGTTGCAGTGAACAGCAGTCTATTCACCCTGTTGAGGGCTCTTTAAACCCATATTCCCTTCAGCTGTTTGCTTGCTTAATCCATCACCTCTTACCGCTCTACAGCACGTTGGACATGGCGCTGTCCGAATGCACGGTCTTGCGTGTCGTACAGTTTCGCCGCGCCAAGATGCACCTAAGAGAGCCAGCGATCCAATGTTTTTGTTGCCTCGTACTCACTTGATATGTGCTTCAGGTAAAGGAGCTGACGGATCTGAAGGATCACGAAGTAGAAGCAATACGCAAAACGAACGGGAACATCAAAGTGAGCACCTGCAGGGCAGCCCGGAAAACATAAGCAGCAGGCGTCCTGCTCCCTCCTTTGAAATGTAAAGGGGAGTTTTTATCTCTTCAGAGAGAGTAAAAGGCGAGGTTTTTAGTCAAGGTGGCATATATCCCTGTAGATGGAAGTTCATCTTATCCTATAGGAGAACTGGCCCACAGTTTTTACAAAGTGAAGGCATTGCCGTGGGCAGTAGTTCATGTGCTTCACTCAGTTTTACAGGTAGCTCCTGTGCGTCGTTTTTCGCCGTTACAAACCCTGTTGTTCCTTCTGGGTGGGGTTTTGTTGTACGTGTAGGTCCGGGGGAAGCAATGTCCCCGACCTATCAGCACCTTCCACCAGTGCGGTCTGCCAGAAAAGATTCTAAGAGTAAGTTCCTGTCCTTTCCTTTGTTGGCTACACTTCATGTGCACTGGCACGGATTTTGGTGCAAAGGTGATCACCATGTTTTAGCCGTCCGGGTACCTTACGAACGTCATTGTGGAGTCAAAATACAGTTTGGTGAAAACCTGGGAAACCGCTTACATCGCTTTAGAGGCGAACATTTTTTTATGGCTTGCTTTTATGCTCACTTCCTGATCACAGCACCTAGAACTACGCGGGTTTGAGAAGCCGTTCCCGGTGCAGAGCCAGTGCATCCCGATTCTGATGTGCGGGAGAGACCTCATCGCAGTAGCCGAGACCGGCAGTGGAAAGACCTTAGCCTACGCGCTTCCTCTTGTGCGCCACGTACTTAGCGTCAAGAGACAATACAAGGAGTACCTGGCTAAGCAGAAGGAGGAGAGACTACTGAGCCTGCAGCGGCAAGCTGAGAGTCAGCAACAGCAAGCTTCACCGGGGGATGCTAAAGCTACGAGCTCCGCGATGGACTCAACTGCAGAACGCAAAGCAAGACAGCATGGGAGCCAGCAAGCACAAGATAGTGAGGATAAGGATCGTTTCCGGAAGAACGAGAAGGGGGAAAGGATGTTGATATACGGCAACTTCAAAGAAGGCATGATTGGCCTGGTATGGGAATTCAGCGTCTCTTCTGGCCCCCTTGCGTCCATCATTTCGTATCAACGCACCGTAACATTATTGGGACGCTTGCTGAATTTCGCTGGTAGCTGTAGGACCCTCATGATGGCTTTGCTTCCCACCGTGCCCTGTCGCAAATTCTTTGCTGCATTGGTGTTCACTACTTTCTTCGAACCACAGGTAATTGCCCCAACTCGCGAGCTTTCTCTCCAAATATCAAAGGAGGTGTCCCGTTTGTGCAAATTGGTGGACTTAAGCGTTGGCTCACTTTATGGAGGAGCTGGCATTGGCGGGTGAGCTTGCGTATGAAAGCATCACCAGACTGTCATTTCGCCCTTACTTCCCTTGGTTGCATATTGAGTGCAGTGACTCGGTGCGCAGGTGCAGCAGGTCTGCGGCTCTGGAGACACTTCGCGGCTGTGTTCTGCACAGCGATTTTGCGAGATTTTGGACTCAACCGCCTTGTTTTCTTGCCGCCTTCAATTGTATTTCTATGCACCATTTGTCGTTCATGCCGTTGTGTTTGCTGCGAAAGCCTTTTGTATGACGCTGCGTATTCCCTGTGCTTTATGTCCCATGCGCATATGCAGCCAGCTGGGTCAAATAAGGCGAGGGGTTGATGTTGTCGTAGGGACTCCTGGAAGGCTTATTGATGTTCTGACACTGAATTCTTGCAGGTTTACAAGTCTCAAGGTTCGTGGCGGGTTGCATGTTATTCAAGATTGATATGCTCAGTAGCTCGGCAGTGGAGGCTGGCTGTGATTCACCACATCACAACAGTTTGTTCGTTGGTAGCTGTGTTGGCCACTTCTGTGGACCTTGCTTGTTCCGATCACTTCCTAGTTGAGTGCCCAGCAGAGCAGAGGCATCGTAGTGTATTATTTGGGTGCCTCGTTTGCGCAGCGCGTAACTTTCGTGGTACTTGACGAGGCCGATAGGATGTTCGATTATGGCTTCGAGCCGCAGATTTCCTCCATTCTTAGAAGCACCCGCCTTGATAGACAAACCTGCCTATTCTCTGCAACGTTTCCTTCCCACATTGAATGTAGGTCACTGAATTGTCGCATTTGCTGCATTGGGGTGTTTTGCCCACCGAGCACAGAGGCGTAGCACCTCTGGCAGGGAAATGCCGGGTATTTTTCGAAGTTTGGTGTCTAAAAATGCTTCAGTGCCTTTGCGAAGGCACAAAGTTGCCCGCCAAGCAAGTCCCTCTCCATCTGCAGGCGTTTGTTTGTGATTCTTTTGGCTCAGCTCTCGCCCGGCGTATCCTTTACAAACCAATTGAGGTAGTTGTAGGTGAGAAGGGCCGGACAGCTGCGAAAGTGCAGCAGTACGTCGAAGTGATGGACGAAGAGCGCAAGTTCTACAGGTATTCACAAAACGCAGTGGCAGTTGCTTGTGGAGCCGCCAGAACTCCTTAGGGTGCTTCAGGGCAACTCTCTTGTGCCATTGGCTGGGTTTTACCCACGTTTCAGCGTAGCACTGACACCTTGCTGGCGCGACCTTGCGTCTGCGCTGTATAAGTAGCTCTCATCAGTTTGCGTAGACGTGTCATCTTTGGCATCTGTGACGATTTCGGGTGTAGGCTGCTGCAACTGTTGGGAGACTGGCAGGATTACGGGTCGATCATCATCTTTGTAAACAAGCAGATAGAAGCTGATGATCTGTTTGCCGAGCTTTTGAAGGTCTGCTTCTAGCGTTTAATCCGACAGTTGACGCGCTTACCTTGTGGTCCCCTTGTAGAACGCTAATGTATTTGCCACTCTGCGTATTCGTTGCATCCTGTGCATGCTGGTTGTTTCAATGTATGGATCCACGCAAGCGATTTGAAACGATGACAATTGTGTGGAGCTTTTCTTAAAGTGGCCATGTGTCAAAGCTCTCCTTGATTTGTGTTTATACTTCCGCGGATGTTCATCCTTTGGCTTTGTTGTCTCGGCTTCCGCTTCCGTTTTCTCTGGCAGATTTCTTTTTCGCATTTAAGGACGGCCTTGTAGAGGTGTGTGCGTACCGTGTGCTTTCAGTACGGTTACCAGGCGCTTGTGCTTCATGGTGGCCAAGATCAGACGGACCGCGAGTTTACAATCCAGGAATTCAAGGTGAATCCTTTTACCTTCAGGTTCCTGTTCCTGTTTTGGATTGATTTGAATTCATGCGAAGAGTCACTTGTGCATTGTTTTCTTCTTGCCTCCACATTTTCAGGATGGTACGAAGACGCTGTTGATTGCGACGAGTGTAGCGGCACGTGGGCTTGATGTCCCGTCGGTTGTGTTGGTGATTAATTTTTGCTGCCCTTCCCATATCGAGGACTACGTCCATCGCATCGGCAGGACAGGAAGAGCAGGAAACATCGGCGTTGCTTACACATTCATAACTCCTCAAGAGGCAGACAAGGCGGAAGAACTTGAAGGGGTAAGTAATTATTGCAGTTCTAATCGGCAGCGGGCCACTCACCTAGGAGATCTGCTCATTATTGGGAACTACAGTGAGATGGCTGCCACGCGGCCTTCCAAAAGCCATAAGCTTTAGTTTCCTCCTGTCGCGGCGCTTACACGGAGTTCAGTTTGTGAGGTTTTACGGAAAGGCACTGCTGCATGGATGTTCCAGGCGCTCATTCAATCGGGCCAGAACGTTCCCCCAGCATTGGCGGCTCTAAGCTCAGAATTTCGCGTTCAGTGCAACATGGGGTTAGCGAAGAAGACGAAACGAGGCGGTTTTGGGGGGAAAGGGTTCACATTTTCTATCACAGAGAAGAGCCGTCAACAGCAGCAGATGCAACAAGCGAAGAAGGAATTGTCTGGAGCGAATGATTATGATGAAGTTGAGGAAGTCGAACTGCTTCTCCAACGGGATGACTTTACACCTTCCGCAGGCAGTACCCCTCAGTTGGCAATAACCAACACGATGTCTACAACGGATGCAGCAATGATTGCAGCCTCAGCAGCTGCATCTGCAAGGGGCGGCGGAGCCGGAGCTACTCCTGGCTCACTGCAGTCCGCTGTGGAGGCCGCCGCTGCAAAGGCAGCCCTTTTAGCAAAACATCAGCTAGCTGGGGGTGACAACATCACGCAACCAACGAGCGCGACAGAGGCTGTGGCGCGTGTCAAGCTAGTAGCAAAGATACTGAAGTTGCAGGATGCCGAGCTTGCGAAGCGCCCTCCGCCCACGCCGCCGGCCCCACCACCAGGTTTGCCGCCGGTCAGCAGCGAGAAGACGAAGCTGACCGTGGACCAGCAGGTAGGAAACATCACGAAAGCACAGCAAAGTATAACATAAAAGTGTAATTCACTATACAGAGTCGTGGGATTTGGTTTGAGCGCGTTGTGTCAGTGGACAAAAGCAGAGCGGCGTCTAGTTGCAATGATTATCTCATTTTCTTCCTCGATGTTTTAGTAGATCTGGAGTTTGGTTGAGAGCAATGATCCTTGCCGGCTTTGTCGGCACCAGCACATTGTTTCTTATGGTGGTAAATCTTGAATTTATGCATCTGGTGCCTGAAGAGGCCTCCTTTGGCATGGGCCTATTGCATGCAAACTCCGAGTGCTCTTGGTTATTCACAAAATTTCCCTCTTCGCGTCGTGATTGCAGCACCGTTTTTGGCTTTGAAACGAGCTCTGTCGCATCACATGATAGTTACACTTGGGCCAAATTGTCTTCGCGAGATAATGCCTCACATATCGATATGTGGGTCTTTAATGTCTCCTTAATAGTACTCTCCAATGTTGTGACGACAGGTGGAATTCATGCTTCAGCAGGCACTAAAAGGCCTTCCGGAGGCAGACCAGACGCAGTATAGGGATAAGTTGCGCGAAGCGTACAAGAAGCACTTGTCGCCGCGCCCCAAAATTCAGCAGAAAGCTGCTCCAGGCATGCAATTGGCTCTGGCCAGCTCTGTCACAGGCCAGGCAGTGCCAAAAGAAAAAGATCCTTTCATGGACGCTGCAGCTGAGGCGCTATCTATTCTCAAACAAGGAACCACAGCAAGCTCCAGTCAACTCCAGACAGCACTAGACAAGATAAAGGCATTTTCTGTGCGCACTGTGTAAATATCTGGTCGCCTCACTCACCCCTTGTGCCTGAATGTGGTTGTAGATGTGACCATGCTTGTAAAGTATTGCAGCTTTGCAGGTCGTTAGTATGTTTTTTTCCGTTGGGCCGGAAGGTGTCATTCACATGAAGTGCCGTTATGTGCCTTCCAAATAATTGCGCTGCGGGAATCCACAGGACTCGGGCGAGCTCGCCGCGGCTATCAGCAGCGTGTCTGCGCCTTCAAACCCGACTCTTGGCAAAGTGCCTGGACTGTCCGAAAAGGGATTTGTGTGCCCAGAGACTGGCAACTTTGTTGACGAACTGGAAATTAATGATTATCCACAAGTGGCTCGGTACAAAATTACTCAAAAGGTAAGTTATGTGAGCTAGTCGTCTATCTGCAGCCCTAGAGCAGTTTCTGTCTTTATAGACTACGTCGAATGAGGCCGCCTTGGATGAATCGAGACAATGTCACGCGGCTTTTCTTGCGCGATCGATGAGTGAGACCGAAGGCATTTGTTGATAAGTAACGGGGATCCTTTGCAATTTTCGCACAGGAGTTGATGTCACGCATTATGGAGGAGACTGGAGCTGTGCTGTACGTAAAGGGACAGCATGTGGAGCCGGCACTCAAACATCGCACGCAGCTTGCACCGGGTGTGAAATTCTTGCATGTGGAGATCATAGCGCCAACTCCCATTCAAGTCCAGAGAGCTAGGTGGGTCGCGCTCGTTCACGGTGAATTGAGGGGTAGTAGCTACGGTAGTGGTGCTCCAAGCATTTATATGACTGCGCCTAATTGACTGTAGCTACCTGCTTATTAGCCACGCCTCCACAATTCATGCGTAGTTATGGTCAAGTTGCGGCGGCATTTGTGTTGCAATGCAGGCATGCAGTGTACGAACTGGTCGAGTCTATTGCTCTGAAGTCACTTAACCTGTCAAACAGTCAACGGCAAGCAGTGGGGCGTTACTCTGTCGTATAGCTGCCATCGTTTCATGCCGTCTCGGGTGCTGACGTTTTTTGCTAGGCATGCATTGGATACCGATTTTAGAAACGTTTTACAGCCCATTTGAGGCTCCTCGAGAAGGTACAACTTCGGAAACAAATTTTACAGTAATATTCGTATATGCGACGGAGCAGTGAATCTGCTGTGATGCTGTTGTGGGAGAATGGCATGCTTCTCCTCATGCAGCGTGCTCTTATAGCAGCGTGCAGCTCGTCAGTCACTTTATCATGCAGTTATTTAGCAGCCTATTAGGACTGTTCTTTCTGGGGTTTACACAGTTCCTTGTCGCAACGAGCCATGCTCAGGAAGCTTTGAAAAGCCACTTCTGAAAGCCAGTGGCATGGGGGAGGGAGATGCTTTATCTCTGGTGCGGGGTTGTCTGACTGCTTTCTACCAGGAGGGAATTGGTTTTGAGGGCTTCGGAATGTGTTTTGCAGCAGCTCATTATTCGTTAAAGAATGTGGAGGGGTTCCAGGCTAATAATTTTTGCACATGGAGCATAACTTACCAGTAGGAACAGCCATTCCTATGCTACTGAGTGCCCTGTTGCTTAGCTACACTTGGTTGTGCTGAATCTGTAGATGGGGCCGACGCACAGTTCAAATGTGCACAGCTAAACATACATGCTGTGTGCCCAGCCGCTTGGTGCTTGCCAAGTGAGATGTTAATGCGCTAATACCCTCTGAAGCCTCAGTTTCGTTTCTTCATTGCATCCACCATTTCTTTCTGTCATGCTGTTTTGCATAGGCGTAGCGGTGAAGGTTTTGGCTTGTGGTCTGTGTCCTGTAGCTTAGCATCGTAGCTATCGACTAAAAGCATTGGGGTGGAGTCTGACAGAGACGGAAGATAGCCGTCCTTTGTTTACGTTGAGCAAGGATCTATTATGGCTACTTTCTGCTTGATACAGCAGGAATCCACACATGTTTATTCTAGTTCTCGCACATTTGCAGCATGCCCAGCAGTTCTTCCATTTTGAGTGCGTAATTTCATGAATACTTCCACGTAGTCATCCTTAGCTTGTAGAGGCTTCTTCGGCTTATTTTTACCATAGTTCTCATTGGCCGCACCATCGAGTGATTTGCTTCGTAAAGGCCACTGGGGGAGACACTTGAAGTTCTTGACCGTCAGCGGTCGCCTCAGACTTTGCTGCGAATCCGGTCAGCTTACTCCAGTTGATTGGCAAATGCATCTCTTTACCTTCATCTGAGCTCTTTCTTGCGGCCCAGATCGTCGAACATGCACGTTACTACACCTACGCTGTCAGCTTGATTCGATATTAAAACTGCACATCCGGTATTTTATGCGTCAACGAGCTCAATTCGGTGTCAGCAGGTGCTCCGTACGCTGGGGAGTTCCCACGCAGCTGACGAGAAGATGCACACAACCACGAACAAGCCACGTTGACGTGAGGCAAAACAGAAATGCAGGAAAGCTTAGCTTATATCTCCCACTGCATAGTCGGTCCCCTCTTGCTAATCCCCTACGAGTCGCCTTTCAACCAGAGGTCAATTTTGAAACATTACCGCTATGAGAACTACACTTTTTGCGAGTCCATGGGGGCGTTTTGCGTCCCTGAGGACACACAAAAGGAAGCGGGAGAGGAATTTTTAGGTAGCCCATGTGGCGTGCAGCCGCAGTCTTGTATAGAGAAGGCGCACTATGGGGACACTCTCAGAAGACACCGCAAGGAGACAACATTGGAAAACACTCAACAGACTGCCTAGAAGAGGCGCCCTAAAGAGACGCTTGAAGGAGATATCTAAGAACGTGCCCATAGGTCGAACACGTTAGAGAGAAGACACCGTAAGGAGGTATGCAGCCTAAGGGAAAAGGCACAAAAGAGGAAAAACCCTAGACGGGCAGCCTGAAGGGCCAGGGGAGACGCCCTAAAGAAAGCCTAGGAGGACAGCCTGAAGAGAAAGTAGGACACCCTAAGAAGACACGCTAGGGAAACACTGACCAGACGCACAGATGGAGGGACAGCGCGAGAGCCTCAGAAATAGACAGAATTGAGGGGGAGGAAAAGAGACACAGAGACAGAAGAGGGAAAAGAGAGAGACCGAAAGAAGCAGCGGGCTTGAGCTAGGTAGCTTGCTATCCGGCTGTGGTTGTCTGGCAAGCCGAAGGCAGAGGGCCAAGCTGCAGCTGGCGGCAGCGGTGTAGCGCAGGCTGTGCGCTGGTTGTCGCGTGTCTTTTGTCTTTGCAGTCAATCGTCTTGCTGACCGCGAAGGAGACTACAGACGGCAGAGGCAGCAACCAAGGCCCCTTGATAGCAGAGAAACCGGAGCTGGGCCTAGTCAGCGAGGAGGTGGTGAGTAGCCAGCAACAGAAGTAGAGGCGGAGACCTCACAGCAGCAGAAAATGGAGAGAGCTGTTGCTCTTTGGGCTTGTTGCTTGTTACAGGAAATAGTGTTTTTGACCACGCACTTGGCATTGGGCTGTTTTCAATGATATTTCTCAGAATTCTACATTCACCTGGCAGCATGGACAAAACACGTGCATTCTTCTCATAGATACGTTAACTGTAGGAGAGATACATTATCTCAAAGCTCATGAGTTCGCTCGACCAGCCTTTACAAGGCTCGTGCCTCCGAGGCAATTTTTCTTGACGTAAGCACCATTCCCATTTTCCCTGTACCGGGCCTTATTTCCCAAGAAATGAAACGGCATATAGGAACCTTCAGAGGCATGAAATTGCCCTCGTTAATAGCTCAAGAAGCTTCGTGTAATGCAGTCCTCATTCACCGTCTGGAACTCTGAACGTTTCCTGCATCTTATTTTCAGCACTTCAAGATCAAATCTACTCTTTCAGAAGATAGTATCATCTGTACCGGACAAAAATTTAGATAATTGATATGCTTCAAGTTTTATTATCCTATTTGCTCAAAGACGAAGTGGTAAAACTTCTCTTCTGACTAGATTTCACAGGAAATGAGGCTGTGTGCTTTTTGTCGTCAACGCATGTGCTTGACGAACTCTTCTGTCTTGCTCTTGCATACTTCTTGCTGTGAGTTGTTGAATTACTTCGGCATTCCTTCACTTGTATATATACAAGTGAGCCAGAGGAATTTGCAATTGAGCTGAAGGCGATGAAAATAGCTTGAGGCATAGCAATAATAAGGCGTATTCGACTATCGCGACTACTCTCTGCATGCATGCATGTAAGTAAACTACATAAGACTGCAACGGAAGAACTGCAGCAATAAAACAGTAGCATATCTTGAAAAATAGCATTAGGAGTGTCAGGAGCCCAGTTGAGCGGTTCTCTTTCTTCAGGCAAACGTACATTCTATCCAGTGAAGGCAAATTTTTGTGATGAAGCCGCAAAGAGGCCACTACGTAGGGCTGGGGCTTCTGAGGGTGGGTCAGGTCACAACTAAGTGGAGCTAATTGATACTGCTGCAATAGCTGGCGTCAATAAATTGGGGCTTACTGCTTTCCAAACAAGTACCGTCGTTTATTCCATCTATTCGTTCTACCCTAGGCGGCAGAGTCGCAGTAAATGCCTAGCAGTTTACAGAGTTGGCACGTTTCTATGCAGAATCCCCGAACACAGCAATCTTTCAACCATTTCATGAGTTAGGAAATGCGTTTCGGGGATTCTTTTTGGATGCCCAGAGCTTTCAGCAGAGCAGGACGTTTCGTATCGGCTGGTAGCTGCTAGAAGAACGACAAATCCGCACATTTTTCAGTGGCAGAAGCGCAGGCAATGCATACTGCATACTTTGGAAGATATGAGGTGAGAATGCCCCATCATAGCTGCGCACCACAGCTAGCTCGCTACGTCCAAGACCACTTCGGCAGATTCAGAAGATTAAAATGAATTCCAGAGTCGCCCTCGAAGCACGTGTCTACGCACATCTCGTGCCGTTACGTGCTTCGCCAGGGTTTGGATATACCCGCATCTGCATGTGTAAAATTTAAGGAGCGAAAATATCTATCAATTCCGATCCGCTACAATCAATGAAGACTATTGCGAAACTTTGGTGGGTGTTCAGTATCTGGAGCTCGGCATAGTGATGTACAGAGTTACTGTACATGCTTTATAGTGTCAACTATCTTTCTCAGATTAAATTGTCTAAGAGGCCTGTGAACACTCGACTTAATGGTCCCGGTCACTAGATCGTCACTTCACGTGAGAACTCTCCAGAATCATGCGATCGCCCAAATACTAGAGCTAAGCAGACACGTAGACGCATCAGTGCAATGGCCGCCATGTGCACGAAGATCGCCTCGATCCTTCTTCTAATCTCCGTACCTTCCTCATCTCCGACCGTAATGAGAACCGCTCACACCGTCAACACAGTAGTGGCCATGAAAGTCAGAGCACTAAACAGGATCCAAGAACATCGTTAAAGCTGTGAAACGCGGGGGAAGCGCTTGAATGCAGGCTAAAGCGCAACAGCCACTCACCATTCGGCACGATTGTAACGCTGCAGCGCTCAGCAAGAGCAGACACATACGATGCTAACTCAGCATCCCCTTGTTGGGAGACAAAACCTTCTCGAGTGGCCTCTTGAGCTGACATGCCTCTTTAGCTGACATTTGAATGCAGCAACTAGCATCTGTTGATATAACCACTGCAGAGGCAGTCCTTGTGAAATTCAGCCTGCATTGAAGCTATCAGCACTGCTTCACGGGCTCTACAGTAGCCTGCGGGCGGCAAGCCCAGTTGAGCATGCCATTTCGTGGGCTTCCATGATGAGGAATAGTGAGTGATACAGACTTCATGCTCACAAATGGCGCAGCGCTGGGGAGAAAGCGCTTGGAGCTTGCAAAGGGCACACGTGAGCTTAGTATCCATTGGGCCTGCCAGTGTGATATTTTCACAGTAAATGAGACACAAAGCACTCATTTCACTGTGCATATTTCGATTTGTCTAAAGCAGGCAGTTTCAAGTAGCCCCCGATCGGCGGTGTCTTCTCTAGTGGCTTCTGAGTTCGCAGCAGTACACGCATCTGGGGCCCCTCCACAAAGGGAGCAGCATGTATCTTCAAATATTACTGCAAGACGCCCCATCTGCCGACTCCAGTTGTTGTCTCTTGTTGGGGTGCAGCTTTGGTCACTGGAAGCTGCTTGTGGGGTGGAAAACTTTGTGTGCTCAGCTACTGTACCTTTTATCAGAAAGGAATGCAAATTCTCTTATGAATATTTCGAATTCTAGTAAGTCTGGGTGCAGGCGGGTCATCAGCCTCTAAGTATTCGGAAGAAATCTTCTTCCGTTACGTGCAATGATTTTCCAGAGGAAGCATGCGCAAGCATTTCGCGAAGCTCTTCGTCCGATAACTGTTCCCCCAAGTCGTTTGATGCCTTCTTTAAGTCATCCCACGTTATCACATCCTTGCCATTAGAGAGAGCCAAGAAACCTGCGGCGCGTGCATCCGCAATGTGGAACATCGGCTGTGTTGAACTTCTGTTGAGGTCCACTCCTTGGCTTCAGATTTAGTTTGCACCAGAATTAGTTTTCCCATACCTTTGCTAAGCTGCTCCCGGGTTGGCTTTTCATTCATTTTGATTTTCATGATCTCCAGAAAGTCATTGTAGTCTAGTTGCCCCAAGGATTCCTGCTCAGTACCTTGAATTGCTGCACAGAAAGCCCATTCACACAGAGCAGCATGCTCAAGATGCACCCCAACAGTTACGATTAACTGGCCTGTTTGATGGCAGGTAAACAAGTAGCAGGCTCCGCCTGATGACCTATGCCATCCAACATCATGGATAAGCTTTGGATTAGCCGAACGATGTCTGAGGTCTGAACACTCGTACTGTTTCTTTGCTTATCCGCTCCCTCGTTATTCCTTGCAACTTTTCTATTCCGCTCAACTTCTGCAATAAGCCTCTTCAGTTCATCTCTCGACGGTTCAAATCCCAAGGCTCTCAAGGCCACTCTCACTTCCTTTGCGTCAATCGTTCCTGTGCCCTCAGCATCGAAGAGGTCAAATGCTTCCTTGATGTCAGCTCTCTGTTTCTCAGTGGGCTCTAAACGGGGTCTTCGACTCCCCTTCCCAGCTTTACTTGATCTGTCTGGCATTTTGGTGAGGAATATTTGTCGCCAAATTTAGAGGTTATGCGCATGACATCTCAGCCCAGGACATCTGCAGACGTTCTTTCACAGAGGTGCGGGAGAACCAGGATAACCAAGATAGCTTTCACGCTGTTCAAGCAAGTGTAGTTGCTGAATTTACCACCCTGTCCAAGGGATTCAACTCTGATCCTCTGACACACTCAGTCGAAATCACTGGCTCAATAGTAAGACACCTAGCGCTTGAAAGTCTGTGAGGTGATCTCTGAAGTATTATTAACTGTAAGTCTTTTGGATTCTGCTAAGCCCAGTGGAGTAAGACCAAGTTGCACTTCGCAGGGTCACTTCCCCAGCATGCAGGTAGGCTTAGCGTGGATCTTTACGGAGTTTCCCGCTCAGCAAAAAGAAAGTTCCTGCTTTAGTACACGTCAGTTGTGCGCAGCAAAGGCTTTATAACATGTGCTCTACCGTCGAGAAGTACAACCGATTTTATTCGTAGTCAAATCCGGCCTAGAGTCTCATGGTGCAGCCCGCTGTGCCACACCGAAGTGACTAGAATTTACTGAGACTTTTCCGCATGTGCAGATATTCAATGACAACCATGATGAAAGTCTATTTAAAACATCATTGTTGGTGTCAGCTGGGCAACGCGTCCAGCCAACCAGGTCAAACGTTAGTCCTGCGTCATGCCCTGAAGAGCCCCAAACGGTAAACTCCTACCGTGAAATGTTTCAGCATGTTCTTGCCACATACAAGAGCCATGTTGATTTTCTCAGTGCATTTCTCATAGTTTTTTCATTCATTGGATAGCGAAGCCCTCCGAAGCCCCAACAAGGCTAACTCGTGGGCTACCACGCGCCTGGCAGACTTGGAGAAGCGGTTTCTCGTGAACAGGCTCAGCGGTGCATTAAACGACTACAGCGAGAGACAGCCTGTATGTTTTTTCAACTGTAAATCTTAAGGGAGGTGAATTGGCGTGGGGTTTGGTCGCCTCACGCGCAAATGCTCGGGCCAGGCGTAATTGTGGCGACCCTGGCAGGGTACCAGCCATTTCGAATTCCTGCATTGTGAAGACGGGGATTAAGCTTCTTCCGCCATCCGCATCACGCTCCATGCATTGCTTTTCAGCGTCTGCGCTGCGGCTAGCACTGCCCTTCGACGCCACACTGAAAACACGTATAGAGGCTGTTACTTGCACAGGCGCATGTGTTAATTCAGTCCCGCATGGGCACGAGCATGTCCTCTAGCATCATTATGAGGTAGCATGGTGAATGGCGACAGTTTGGCGTGTAGCTCTTGGAACAGCTTACCTCGGTGGAAATGTTGAACGAGTACGTGACGGAATTCAACAGCCTGCGTGCTGAGGTGGAAAGCATGCTAGATGATCATGAGTCCGGCAGAGATACATCGCGAATGGCAGTGCTTGCACAGTCAAAGCTGAGCGAAATTAAAGGCAAGGGACTACAGCTGTTTTGAGCGACGTGCCCTTGCTCAGGTTGCGCGGCAGTCAATGACCCGACAGCCGCTGAGGAATTTAGCTTTTCTGTGACGTTTTGTGCTCCGTGAATCGTGGCATCTCATCTGATACTATGTGTGTCCTCAGATTGCCTTGGGGCATTTGAAATGGAATTGCGTTCAATGCCCCTAGCTGAGCGAAGCTGCCATTTAAGTCAACTTCAGACCTGCCGCAATGAGTTTGCCTCCCTGGAACGCAGGTGTGAATTTTTACTGCCAAGCGCTGACTCGGACCGAAATAAAACACAGGGGGAGACAGAATCACTGTTCTCTTTGCCGTGCCATCAAAGCGAGGCGGTAGTGCTTTGCTTGCATTTTTGGCTTGAGTGCGCTGCAGATGCCTGCTAGCTGCTTCGGGTGCGAGGAAAGCGCCTACAACCACTGAAGGGAGACAATGCGATCATACTTTGGAAAGGCTTAATAATGCGAACGTTCAGGTAAGGAATAACGCGTGGAATCAACAGATTCTTTCGTGCCTTGTTGCCCTGTTGCTCACATGCGTAGACCCTTTTTCCCGACCGGAAGCACTGGCAGTTGAGGCCCGATCTCCTTTTTCGTTTCGGCGTTTCTCAGCTAGCCAGCACACGGAAACTTGCCGAAGAAACTGAAGAGGTAGGCGCGAATATCCTCTGCAATCTGTACATGCAAAGGGAAAGCATTCAACGTGCCAAAGGTCACGCTGAACAAACGGATGCTAGCTTGAGTGAGTCAAGGTCTTTAATATCGAAAATGGGGAAATGGTGGTCCGGTCTAATTGGCTAGCCACTCTATTTGGAGAAGAACGCGCCATGAGCGCATGCTTCGTCAGGGTCTTAGCCCCCGCAGGCGGTACAGATATTGGGCCTGCCCTTTTTCTACTGGCTAAGCCATACTCGAGTTTCGCTTGTTGCCAGCTGGCGAAACTGGGGACCCCCTTTGCCGCACACCATTTTGTCGACCCTTTCTTCAGTAAACTGTACGCAGGGTCATTTACACTGCGGATTTATACACCGCATCAACCACAGGACGTTTTGGAGCAGCTTCATTGCGTTTTGGTAGTACTGCATTTCCCCACCCAGTCAACAGCATGTTATAGTTGCCCAGCCCGTATGTGTAGCCCAGAAGCCCAGCTGAGCTAGATGGAGCCAAGATTTAGTCTCTTTGTGGACGGATCTCGACGCAGTGCTCCGGAGGTCCATCCAGCGCAGACTGCTAGCGCTTCGGGTACCTCCCTTGGAGAGTGTGCCGGCAGTGCCTTTAAGACACGGGAGGCCCAATCCCCTTTGGAAAATGTGGAAAAACCATTGGTGGGGAGATGTAATGATGATATACAGGGCTACAGTGCAAGGTTTAACGTTTCACGCAGGGTGCCGTGCCGAGGATGTTGCACTGCAGCAAGCTCCGACAGGGCTCGTAAGATATGCGAAACGTCCAGATACATTTCATTACTGGCACGAATCAGATAGCTGTAGATGCGTACGCATCAGTATGAAAGTCAAAGAGAAGAGCAGAAGAGCATTACATATGAGGATAAAGCACATAGCTCTCACTAGTAAGGCGATCCGCCCTTGCTACGAAGAGAAATTACAGAAGTCTCATCGATAATATTTATGACAGCACAGTACAATAAGAAAGCTGAAGGGGGTTCTGCAGTGCACGCAGTGCAGTAGTGGGAAGCACCGGTGGTCACCCCTTTCGGCGGTTGGCAGCCACAAAGATGTGCCCTCTGGTCACGGCATCTGGACATGCAACATCTACTGTAATTAAACACATTCAGGAATATATCTGGATTTGTGTGCGGCTTGTATTTCAGCGGCAGGCTCTCTAGGAGCAGCGGGACCTCATGCAAGTACGCCTACCTGCCTGTAGGCGGCAACAAACAAAGGAACACGTATTATGACTGAATATTTGACGATCGCACTGTCAACAAGCTTGGAATATTAATCAATCGAGCTGTGAAAGGCTTCATGGGGCAGTTCTTCGGTGTTTTTCCCCGGGGCGCATTAGAGAAGCGCGTTGAGACGGTGTCCTGAGAAACCCATACGCCATATGCCTTTGTCCACGGCTTTTTCACCCAAAAAGGAGAACAATCAGGAGCATTAAATGTGATTAAGCCGTTGAACGGCCCAGTAAATCGATCCTTGCCCCAATTCTAGTGAAAAACACCAGAGCCACTCTACAAACGGGCTTCAATGACGCGCCGTGATTTGCCGAGAATAGCGGAGGTACAGGATATAGAGGTCATGGATGACGATGCCGAAGATCTTCCAGTATTTGTGTCCCCCATTCCAATACACCCGACCTCCACGCTGACCCGCGTTTCAACAATAAGTGAAGGACTTGCCTCTCCTGGCGCTGAAGCCCTGTTTCCCTCGTGGAAGCGACAGCTGCGCCGCTCCAGGTCAAGCGAAGCAAAACAGCACGCTTCTTATCTGCTTCATCCTGTTTCCCAGAAGAGCAACCTTCTAGAACAATTCGGGGGCAATGACCTGGGCGGCCAGTGGATGACCCCGAGAATTGGCGCTGCTAGCAGATTCAACCGCACAGATGAAGCTGCAAGTGCAGCTGCAGTGGCCGCTGCAGTTGCCGCAAACACACCTCCGAAGATAGGTGACGTAACGCATGCATTTCTGCACACGTTGGCTGGAGCAGCGGGGGCCGTCGTGGCGATGGGAGTCGTTTACCCTTTGGACTCCCTTCGCACCATCCAGTCAGTCCGAGGAGGGACTGTGTGGGAAGTTGCTAACCTCCACTTGCATCATGGCGGCTGGAGGCGCTTGTATAGGGGGATGAGAGCTGCACTCGCAGGAGTCATCTTCAGCTGGGGCACATACTTTTTCGTTTACACGTTAGCGAAACAAAAGGAGAAGAACCGGTGGGTAGTACATTTTAAGCAAATTTTCTCGCAGTAGGCCGAAGCGTCTCTAAGTGAGCGAAAACGTGAGTGAAGTGGTACCTGTTGGTATGGTCGATTTTGGAGTATTTTGTCACAGCAGAGGAACGAAGCCCAGAACTGGCACGAATCTCCCCATGGCGATTGGTGCAGGAATATGCTCTACAGTCATTAGCAATCCATGTAAGTACTAAACAGTCTTGTAGCTAGTGCTTAAGGAGCCTATGCACTCCAAAATTAAAAGATTCCAGGTACTGGTATGGTGCTCTTGACTAAGATGAGGTCGGAGTGCTGCTTCATATTCTGACTCAGTCTGGGTGGCCAACACTCGGCTGAAGGTTGACTTTTCCACTAGGGCTAAAGAGCAAGTAAGGCCTGCGGAATTCAACGCTCCCCCGCGACAAATTGCCGACGCAGTGCAGCAAATGGGACGCAGGACTTAGACCAACCAAGTCGTATTCCGGTGCTTTGCAATTGTTCCGCGTGCTTAGTGATGTGCTGTTGAGGGATTCCAGGGTATTTTCAAGATGCTGGTTGAAATTTTTCGAGAAGAAGGACTTCGCGGATGGCTTGCTGGAATTGTACCAGCGCTGGTTTTGGTTCTGAACCCAGCTATTCAGTTTGCTCTCTATGACCACTTGAGACTGAAAGTATTGCAACTCAAACAGGTTGGGTTTAAGCCCCCGCTGACTAATACGAAAACAGAGAATGGCCAATGTTCGGTTTCGGGCTGCCTTAATACTTTTCAAATGTCTGTTTTTGCGTGCGTTTTGTTACTAGAGATGGCGCATGAACTCACCAGTGTCCTCGTCAAATTCACTCAGTAGTCAGCACAACAGCCCGCGATCCTTCGCTTCTGATAAGCTTCTCCGGGCCCACGTAACACCAGCTGAATCGTTTCTTATGGGTGCGCGTTCTCCGCAGTGCTCTTTCTGCTCTTCGTACGGTAGATGCATGCAACAAAGCCATGGAACATGCGGCACACTGGAAACACAACACTTGGTTTCTACGCACTTGATCGACAGTGGTACTGTGCATAGTTCTCCATGGGCATATCCTTACCAGGCTTGCGACCCACCAGTGCGGTGACTGTGCAGCGCTGCTTCAGGTCTCACGGCAAAGCTGGTTGCAACGCTGGTTACCTACCCGTACCTTGTGGTCAAAACCAGAGCGCAGAGCAAAGTGTTCAACGTTAAGGACTACTCATGTACGGGAAACGCAGTAGCGCCCGTCACAGTCGTGTAGACTCCTAATTTGCATGCCTTTGTCGGGCGGCCGCCTCCCGAGGAAGCTCTTTGCGAATAGCTTCCCGATCGCCACGAAAGCCACCGCCTCACCTGTCTCACTCCAATCTAAGTTCAGTAGCAATGACGCCTGTGCTGCGTGATTATGTGCCCCGCGCAGCCAGCGTACGGAGCCTAATTATGATCCTTGAGACGGAGGGTCCGCAAGGTCTCTATTCAGGTCTGCCCTCAAAGCTTACGGCCACATTGCTATCCTCCGCAATAATGTTTACCGTGTATGAACAGCTGCTTCCCTTCGTCGTCCACTTGTTCAGATCATTCAGGATGTCGAAGAATGGGCAACCTCGAAATATCCAGTTGAAGTGAGCTAATTTTGCGCTGCGACGCTTCGTTTGCCCATCACTGACTCGCCGCTCCATTGTGCTATATACGGTTCCAACGCAACTGGCCGCACAGTAGCCTCCGGGAACTTGGCCGTGCTGCAATATGTGGGCGTCTACCATAAAATGCGAGCAGGGCCCTCAAACGGCCACCTAACTGACAGGCGTCATTTCTGTTTTAGTGAGCAACTCTTGTACGCGCGCTGTCTGTCGTAAAAACTTCGTGTCAGCAACGTTGTGCCGCTTCCTGCGAATGTACTTGAGACGAGCTACGTAAAATGGTTGGACTAGTTCGATGGGAACTGCTTTCGCTTAATGCTTAAAAGAACTTGAGCGCACAGAGTCCAAATCAAGCGCTGCTTGAAGAAGTGCTGCTTCGGAAGCAACGCAAGGATGCACTCGCCACTGTGCCCACCAGATGGCGCACTCAATTCACGATACCCCTACGCATGTAACGGCTCAGAAGAAAAAACCGAGAATCTTTCCTCCGGTATGCTTCCTACGGGCTTCCTCATGGTCCATAATGCCATAAGCAGTCGTCAGCACCAAGTGGCCAAACTGACGCGATGGCAGCAAGTTCGAGCAGTATTTTTCAATATTGGCAACCGTCACATCGTACCTGAAGTCGAGCCACAAACAAGGTTTGCCCAGAGTGGCTTCCCTTTAAAGACGCAAGCCGTTAACACCGCCCTATCGTTTCTGGGCTCTAAGCAGTCTAAAGCCTTTCGATGACAATTTTTTGTGCACTAGAACTTCTTTTTGTAATACTCACCTTGGGCTGATTACACCGCACTTGTTGATGCGCCCAAGCAGATCAACAACAATCTTCTTCGAACGGTGGTCATCGACAATCTCGAATTCACCGATGTAGCCACGCCTCTGCATGCACTGCAGGAACTTAACGACCACCTTGCTTGATGGCCGAATAAGCACCTGACGGCGTCCTCGCTTTTCCGCGTTGACGATTGTCTTGAGGCAGTCGGCTAAAACGGACATGCGCACCATCTGCAAGAGGAAAAACACTGTACACTACGGCGGTTTCAGAAAACTACCAACAGTGCGGAGGTTCACAACTTAGGAACCAAGCAGATCTAACTCAGTGACGTGTGCACAAATGTAACAGCCCATAGTTACGTTATTCCAAATCCCGGGACACAAACGCAACGCATCCTCGTTCAGAGCCGCACAGCAGCTCAACTCCCATTTGTCTAGTTACCCACAGCGGGTCACTTAAGTCAGTCAAAAACGCCAGTTTGCTTGAAGGCAAGGCACTGGAGGGGAACCAGCGCGCTGCTGCCTCGGCTCGAGCCGTCGGGGGCACGAAGGGTAAACTGGGGTAAAATTAATAAGGGCTCCCTGCATTTAACGTCTGAAAGTGATGATGCACACGAGAATACCAGAGCAAAAGCTACTAATACAAATAAAGACGCGTTCGCAAGTACGAAAGTAGCCGCTGCTCCGCCCGACCATCCCTAGTAAGGCTGGCATGCCCGCTTAAAGACGATTTTCCCACCAGCCAGGGGGCAAACAGAAGATATTTTCCGATGCATTGTAACAAATTTGCGGTCTTGAAGGTAACGAGGAAAACATACAAGTACCCCACACCCCGGGGCAGCACGCCTATGATTATTCCATCGTGGCAATGCCAAAATCAGATGCCTCGACAGAACTTGCCTTTTCCAGCTCATTGATTGCAAGAAGACGCACGTGCGATGGCCCGACTGCAGGTTTTTCTTTTCAGTTCTTTCGAGGCCTAGAGTGCTTGGATCCCAACAGAGCCTCCATAATAGCCAACTCAGCCCCACGTGGGGCGTGATGCACCCCGCAACCGAACCTTCTCTGGGGCTTTAAAGTTCGGTTTGTAGAATCGAGCTCGATGCATTTCCTCATTCTGAGCGTACAAATGTTTTTCATGCGTTTGTTTAGCAGGTGAAGATCCTGATGCTACATTCTTCGTCTTAACCTGAGTCTTTTTTCCACGGAGTTGCCTGGGCTTGGTATAGTGGGATTTCCTAGAGTATATCTCTACAATTTATGTGATGAAGTGCTAGCAGAGGAACATACTGCGTATTTAGGCGGTCTTGTAGTTTTTCTTTGCGTATGACGAGGCCCTACAATACTTTTTGTTACGCCTTCCGTAGGTGGGTTCCGAATATATCCTGGGATGTAGTTCAAGCATTACGTTTTCAACCAGTTTTAGGTCTGGATTTATTCGTCGCTCAATCGCCTTCCATTTTCCAGGACATTCGGGTATTTCGTGCTGTTTCTCTCCTCTTTTGACTAATGGTAGCTTGGCAGGCGCAAACCATAATAGATTGGCTTGTAAACATGCCGAGGTGTAGTGCTTCCAAAGACTCCAGTGCCTTCGTCTTACCATCTTTGTGATGCAAGAGCCTAGACTTGCTCTCAAAGAGCCACCAAATACCAGAAAGCGCAGCCCAGGTAGAATTTCAACGGAACAAGACAAGTTGCATTAGAAGATCGCCCGGCTAACGGCATAATGCAGGCGCTTGATAACGGGTGATTGGCTCGCAGGGTGATAATGTGCAAGGAGACAGCGTAACAACGATATACGGGGACCACTCTGCGTTCCCAAACATTGTTCTCAGCGTAGCGCTCACAGAAGGCCCGTAGGGAAGTTTCAAGCAACCCTTAAACATAATTCGTGCTTAAGCCATTTCCCAGCTCACGCGGTCTCTCTGGGAATGCTCCCATATTTCCACTCTATGCACTTATTTGGTTACACCGGGGACCATACCATCTGCCAAATACATTGCGGAGACTGCCAGACCAACTCATTCACGAATAAGCCTTCCAAGCGCTGAAGGCCGTCTCGTAGGAAAACCTCTGTGACCTCCGTATGTTTCTTCCGTATTTCGCCGGGTCGTAACCCTACAGTGTTCCAAACACCAACTTCAGTGTTTTTCAAGGCCTGAAACGCACTTTAGGCTAACATTGTCAACGGTTTCGGCATATCCTGCGTAGTGGGGCACTGCATCTCACCACAGCAAATGTATGTCAAGGTATCTAGCTTGGTGGACCATGCTGCGTTTCTCCAGAGCAGCATTCCATCAAAGGCGTTAGCCAGCGTCAGTGAAATATAGGGTGCCTTTTAGCGTGGTTTTGAAACCTCCAAAGCAGGCGGCTGCTTTGGTGATTTAGTGCATCAGAGCTTCCACCTCTTTCGTAGAATGATTACTGCCCACTTTCTTTGTCTAGAAGCAACTAATGCCGTCTACCAATGTTTACAACCCCTGAACCCGTTCTTAGCAATTAAAAATTAGCAGTGTTGAACTTTATCTTGTGTTGCTTGCATGTCCCTTCGAGTCTTACAAAGACTTCGAACTGGTTGGCTCCCGAAAGATGTTTAGAGCTTGTTGAGCTCCCCCTTCTGTGTATTGTGCAGCTTCTGTAGACATACAGCTCATACGCGTCAGCTCTGTATGTACGTGAGCAATTGTCTGCTTGACAACGCACAGTGCTGGCTCTGCACTGTTCCATCTGTTCACAGGACGTCTCCCTGGCTTTACTCATTTTGTCATGCAGTGTGCCACAATGCACACTGATTTCTGTCTTTCATGCGCCTATTTAAGGCATTACAATCTATTGCAAGTTTATTATTGCTTTTTATTCTGCTGTATTGTATAGTTCAGTTCGTGCCAATGGATTCGCCCTATCTGTATTTACACGCAAGTGTTTAGGGGGGTTCATAACTTGGCTGAGGAACCCGATGGGCTTGCCGGTTTGGTCGAGAACCCCCAGATGACGTAGCCTGAAGCATTGGTGTAAGATACAATGGCGGCGAGGTGGTGGGTGTCTGTAGTGTGATATATGAACTACGCGCTGCTTAAGCTGCTGCATCGCCTGTTTGTGAGCTTCTGTCCATTGAAATGGAGAAATTCTTACGAGCGGGGCTAACAAGCGGGCGTGCGACCTCAGCGTAATCCGGCCCCATCAGCATACGGCAATAGTTTACTGTACCTAGGAACTGCTGCACTTCTGCCTCGCTCTTCAAGATGTCCGCACGCTGAACGAGCGCAGGTAGTAAGGAACCAAGGCAATTTATAGGCAAGATGATATGCCTAAAATAGAAGTGCCTGTGAATACCCTAAGATTGGGACTGGCGATGACGGCGGCACCGGTGAGGGGCACCGCCCCAACCGAGTCATGGGAGTCAGGACTATGATTCTCGGCTTTTAAGAAAGTTCGGTCGACAGACTCGAACGGTGACGGGTTATTGATTATTTTGGTGTTGTTTTATGAGATATGTGTCAAGGGTAGAGGATTTGTCTGAAGGACGCTCAACTCGTGCGCCAGGAAGTAACGTAGTAGCAACAGAGAACGATATGCACTCCACTTGAGCCACCAGGGTTTTTAGAAGTACAGTTAGTTATTCAGCGAGTGAGCGTGTTCAGGGAAATTCTTCCAGAAAAGCCCCCCAATACAGCACGAACGGGCTCACTGCTGCCAATACGTATACACCTAAGTTCTTTCCTTTGAGTAACATCCCGACGAATCGTACAAGCTGTCCTTCATTCCACATTATCAGCCTCACGGCACATTCCAAGTCCCTTTTGGTCCCTGAGAGACTATAAAAAGTCTGTTATCCGGCTCTGAATCCCTAAGGTGAGTCGGCTTCTCTGCAACTCTGTCAGCCCCAAAATATTGACAGGCGGCTGGTACTCATACCTGGATGGCGCCAGCCGGTTGGCGCTCATAGCCGGCTGGCGCTCATAGCCAGTTGGCTCTATATCTTGCTTAGTTGATCTAGATACTAATATTACGTTATATTGTGTTCGTTCCACTTAATAGGTCACTACAGGCTTACTATAGACTCGCTGGCGAACCACTCCTACAACCACCTCTTCGCTCACTGTTATTCTATACGTTGTGCAGAACTCACGCAGTGATTCCTTTTCAATCCACTCTTTTTTCACTTGGATTTATGGTGCTCTCGAGACACATCCATTGGACGGTAAACTTGTTGAGGTACTTCACTAGCAAAGACGCCTTTTGTCTCTCCTCCAACCGCTCGTAAGGGAACCGTATTTCGGACTCTCCCTCCAAAATTCCTTCTGCCGCGCACATCCACCTGCTTTTACGGCTTCTCACTCCCTTAGCTTGCAGCCCCTTGAGCAACTATCGCTGGTGATATACTGGAGTTACCAGGCCCTGGACAACACAGATGGGAGCTGCTGTCCCGTTGCCGCCGGGGAGTGCTCATGGTGCGGTTGACGTCTCGGCTTTTTATGCAGAATTTCGATTCGAGATAGAACTTTCGCTGTATATTCATGAGCTCTGTGTACTGGAGATAAGCTGCCTGCCTGTGCAGAACTCAGGCAGTGATTCCTTTTCAATCAATTCTTTTTTCATTTGGATTTATGGTGCTCTCGAGACACATCAATTGGACGGGAAACTTGTTGAGGTACTTTACTAGCAAAAACGCCCTTTGGCTCTCCTCCAACCGCTCTTAAGGGAACCGTATTTCGGACCCCCACTCCCCCCGCCTGTCTTGAGCAGTGTAGTGGTCCATTACTTCATTGCATAGCTGGAACGTACATGCCTAACTATTTCGGAGGCCCTGAAACGCTAATTCTGCACTTGCTTATTCTGGAAGCTCAGTAACCCTTCATAGTAGCTTAACTGTAGTGCTGAGCTGTTGTGAGCTGAGAATAGCCTCCTGGTGCTAATAGGCGAGTGCGAACCGCTCCTATTAGCGTCACAATCAGCAAACAAACAAACGGGCAAACATCCTAGTTCTTATTTTTGTTCTGTCATTACTTCAAAGGGACCAGCTGCACCTCTTGGCTTGGTGAGCGTGCCACTGCTGGCTGTACCGGTGGCACGGTCAGCCCTGAATCCTGGTCCATATGCGGAGCACCGTAGTACAGTGTGTGACACGTGCTGAGTTTCTTTAGCTAACACTTCTGTAACTATGCTTTATATTTATAATACGACATATTGCAACATTTGGAGGTTATTCCTGCGCAATACTGTAGTGCGATGGACAACGCTTGCGTTGCTTCATGACTGCGTTCGTGTCGTGCATAGCACTACAATGTCGCACTGGCACAACCTCATAAGGCGCAACAATTAATATCCCCAAAGGGTGAACCATTAATAGAAAGTTTATAGCTCGAGAAATCTTGCTTTTACAGGAGGCTTAGCTCAGGATGTTTGGCTGCAAGGCCAGGGATTTGGGCTAACAGTGTCACCGGGTGCAACGTCCGGGCATACCGAGGGACTCCAAAGACCTCGGAGAGGCCTGAAAAAAAAAACAGATTTGATTCCTTTGCTTTTTGAGGGTCTATTTGGGCTCCGTGACCCTACTTGGGTCTGAACGTACTTCAGGAGCGAGGAGACTAATCACGTGGGAGTGAGGCGAGGCCGTGCTCAGTACAGGCTTACTTGAGTGCTCACCTCTACGGCACCCATGGTGCCGTAAAAAGGTATTCACATATATATATCGGCCCAAATGCCGGGGAGCTGTTAAGATAAACATAACTTAAAAACGATTTCCGAGTGGCAGAGCTCTGTTGCACACACTTTGTCAGCCAGCCCCTACCATTGTACCGGCTTCTTCACGTCCTCGGCTGCTGACGAGGTCTGGCAAACTGCAACAACTTGTCTTCATTTTCTTTAATCATCCATATATATGGTTCTTTCCGACAGCTGTTTGCGGCTTTACCGCTGAATTATAGCACCCAGAGCTACGCAATTAAGCCCTGAGCTTCGAGTGAGACATACCACCCAACCATGCATGACCGCAGGGTGTCTGGCAGAAAACTGGAATTCACTGTGCCACCATGGACTCAAATCACGAGGACGTCTCGCAACTACGAGGCCCTGCAAAGCAAAACCCGAACGAGGATCTTCTTGGGGACAGAGCGAGCGAGCCTGACGAGGGTGAAGAAGGGATAGTCGAGGAGCCCAAAGGCGTTCAGCTCTTTGACTTTGACGCATACGGGAGAAGAGTTGGAAAGCAGAAAGTCAGACATCAGTGCTGCTTAAAGACACTAGCATGCTCTACTCAAAGATAAGCCGCCTTTGCTGGCTAGTGTCATAGACAGCAAAAGCGGTCCATTTGTCCTCATCCGAGCTAACATCGTTGCATTTCAGTAGCTCGCTTGCTTGTAACAGTTGCTCAGCGCGTGGCTTTACGTCGAACCTGCCAGCGCAGTTTTGCGCATATGCACGCAGCCAAAAAGTAAGTTGTGGTTAGCTCCCATTCCCATGGAACCACACACAGTCTGCGCAGAATTGTGTTTTACCTCAGTATCAAGCCACGTTTGGGAGCTCGACTGAAAGCAGCAGCAGTGAAAGCAGTAGTAGTTCAGAAAGCAGCAGCACAACGAGTAGCAGCAGCAGTGAGAGCTCGGGAACTTTTGAATTTGACGATGAAGACTTTGACGAAATTGACCGAGTGAGTTGCTACGTAGCCACAAGCCAATTTATATAAGGCGGGCAGAGGGTAGACAGCTTGCGCCTACAGAACCCTTTGAATGGCACATCCTGACCCTGAATTTTTTCTGGACGGAATATGTAGCGTGATTGTAGCTGTTCTTAAATCCCACTGGACAGAACATGTGTCAGGCTTTCTTCCAGGGACAAATTCTGTAAATTTTTGTCCTACTCATTTCAGCTTCGACGGGACCGCCGATCGAAGGCGCTTGATCCCATGGATCGGCGACGAATGTGGGAGTCATCGTTTTTCATAAACTCCTTTATGAACCTCGAAACGAAGGACCAGTACTTCTTTTACTCAATTACTTTTGGCCACGTTAACAGGTGTGCTTTGAGATGCATACATTCATTTCTCGTTTTAAAGCGCTCATAGCAAGCTTCTCAGCTTAGTGCATGTGCATATTTCGCGCCCAGCACTGTGCACCCCTTGCTGTGCTGCATGCGACTCCCGACAAGTAAATTGCGTGGCCATTTTTTGCGTAGCTCACTTTATGTATTCATGCTGCTTCAGAAAGAGAGTTATTCGTGGCTCGCTACGCCGCCGTTTTCTGTACACTCCAGGCTATAGATTGGGTCCGGGAGAATACCGCCCTCTTGCTGCGCCGCTGGTGGTCTGGCCGCTGAAAGTCTTTTTGCTTCCGTATAACCAGCTTCACAATTTTTGCATTACAGTAGAGCAGTGGAAAATTAGTGACTTCTCATTCAACAGCCTGTACGCATCTGCACGCCTTACCCTGAAGGAAATAATTGACATGGAGCCGGAGTTTCAGCTTCTTCTGAAGCGCAGACTCCCGGGCAGTAAACGTAGCTATGAAGTGCACAAGATGAGAGTGAGCGTTTCTACCCTTTCAAGTAAAGGCTAAGGGAGAAAGTTGGTTGGTTATTATGCCATTAGGTGAAGGTCTTTAGTGAGAAAGTCACAATGGGCGGATGTACAGTTGCCGCACGGACGCACAACGCGGTTTCTGCTAACTACACAATTGTTTACAGGTATCTCTACAGCTAAATGAAGTCTTTGACGTCGACATGGTGTTTGACAGCTGGTGGTTCCTACCGGACAAGAAAATGCCGCTCAAGCTTCAGCGCCACGCAAAAGCTCTGTCTCTCAACGTTCCTATTCAAGGAAGGTACACAATTGGCTTACACTAACGGCGACGCATGACTGTCAGCTATGCTCTTCTGTTCCCTCGGCCGTCCCAAACATTCTAAGGGATCGACTCGAGGCTCCAATGTGTTTTGTTTTAGATCTCTACGACGTGCCGTATCCAGAACTCACACAAGCACGAGCAATTATTGGTCCTACGCTGGATTCTTCTCTTTTCGCGGCACACTACCATCTTTGAGCAATCAATACATTGTCGTGACAGTGAGGCAATTCTTTTAGGGTCATATATTGCTTCCTCACTAATTTTGCCTCAGTTGCGAAGGACTCTGCATGAGGACTAGCACTACTGCAGGAGTCGCTTACTGGAAAGCTGTTGTCATCGTGCGAGCATTTTGTGATAATAGGTGGCGTGCCAGTTTGAACACCAGTGGTACAGGCCACCACTACAGCTCGGGGTTTGCATTATGTCACTGAAGTCCGTTACGACGTATCCACTTTTTAGGTAAGCCCCTTAGCAAGTCTTTGCTTCTGTTGCATGTCTGGTGTCTCCGTAAAAGTTTGCTACTCACCACTTTTGAGGTTCGAACCCAGACGATTTCCTCATGAGGAGCCTAGCAGCGCTGAGAATCGGAAGCTTTTTTTTTGCTTGCAGAGGTGTCGTCAAGAAGCTAACGACGAATCCCAAAAAATTTCAACAAGGCGAAATAATTGGAAATATAAGATGTTTCGTTCGGTCTGTCGGGGTTTTGGGCTATGAGAACGTACCTTTTCGACCAATGCAGACAGTGGCAGGTACCGCTCTTGTTACTCAACTAAACTTGAAGGAACAGTATCTTGTTGTGAGGTAAGCTACTTTGACCCCAGCCGCACCCCAGTTCGCGAGTGGCTTCAGGCACAACAATGAACATCCTGCATGGCGCTGTCTGTGTACTTTTATTAGAGTATTCAAATGCGAGAATCTTCCAGTAGCCAATGCGGACTCCTTTAGTTCCAACCCGATGGTAAAGGTACGTTATTTTCCAAGGGGGAGTGCCATCTTGCTTAGAAATTAGGAGTGGTGGCTTCAATCCCTTGTGATGAAAGGCTTACTAGTTTTCACTATTTTCTGGAATTGCTTGATTTATCTAATTGCACGATGGCTTGCTCCTTGTTTAGGTGAAATGGGATGGAATGGTTAATGAGGGGGCGAGGAGAGAAAACACGCTCCGCCCAGTGTTCAACCAAAGCTTTTACTTTCCAGTGAGACTCTTAGATCCGCGGGAACGAACGAGTCCTCTTTTTCGGAAGGTACGTTTTACTCACTCTCGGTTTTGGCAGTGAGTTCGTGATTGCTGGCACCTAGAAACACGTGAGCCTTCCCGTCACTGGCCGGATTTAGACGCCATCGCACTTCCGCACAGTGGGGTAGCTGATCTCCGAGAAATGAGGCATAATCGCTATATTATTTTTGGTCAACTTGTGATTACGCGCAGTAGTAGCAGACGTGTTGAGCAAGTTTTTCCCCGCCGGAGTTTGTGCGTTTGCGGTGCAGTATACACTGCCTTTAGATTTGTTCGCGAAGGGCCAGTTGTCCTTCGAGGTCTGGGATTCAGACGACACAACGTCTGACTTTCTTGGAGGGGCGGACATAAGTCTTCATCTTCTTTGGAAAGAAGGCCAGCGCGACACAAGGAGCCTTGCTGTGGTGAGACGGCGCGGAGCACATTGAGATATTGTGGCTTGCCACTTGTGTTTGCTGACTATATACGGCGAGATACTTCTAGTGTCAGAAGATGCCAGCTGGTTTCGGCAAGACAGAAGTTGGCTTTCTTGTGCAATGGCTCCAGGGAGTTGAAGAAAGTGACGAAAAGACTCGGTTACCTGACGGCAGGCCGGCTGAGTTTGCAAATAGGGACGCTTCTGACTATTCAGGATTTGGCGAGACTGTATTGCCAGAAGATGACAGAGTTGTGGTGCCCCCTTATGAGTGGCCGTACGAAACTTTAGTGCTGAAGAGAGTGCTTGGTGAGCGATGAACGTATGTGCAACAAACTTCCTGGACGATATGGCAGCGACAGAAAATCGGTCCTTGTTTGGGTTTGTAGAGCTCGTGCTTCCTGTGCACTTTGTTTGCTTTCAAGAGCTCAAAGGATCTACTTTGCCTCAAGTCAGTGGCGAGAAAAGTCTGCTATGGTGTGAAGTGTTCTTCATTCCACCGATGCCTGAAGATGTTGACATGCCTCCACAGCCCATCGTAAGCATTCACGGAACAACACCGCACTGGTAGAACGCTGGTTCATATAATTAGGGAGACAAGGTGGCCGATGTACAGCTGGTGTTGCACAAGGTTTAGGCACTGAGTGGATTTCTTCAGTCATCCGTAACATGCTGTTTACATATGCGAGGGCCGCCTTTTTCTTCCCATATTTTACTCCTGCTTGCTTTTGGTATTTGCGCACTTAGGTGAAAAACTCAAACGACATCTGGATGCAGGTAGAGCGCCGGTGGAATAAAGATTTCAGACGGTGGCAAAAAATGTATTTGCAGTGGTTTCCCGAGGCTCCGAAAGAGAGACGGTTTGTCAGCGTTGCGGAACATGCCCAGAGCCGCTTGATATTCCCACTGCCGTCATTTGTGGTGCCAATTGCCGTGCCAGCACAGCTGGCTGTGGAAGGAGAGCTGTTGCATTGGCTGAGCAACATCTCGTACCTGTTTTCACCGAAGCAGCTGCGCGAAGGCGAGTTCCAGAGGTGGCAGAGTCCTGCCTCTCTTCTCACTACCCGAAGGGGCGGCGTGAATGACCACGCCGTCCTACTGTGCAGCTGCCTTCTCGGTCTGGACTATGACGCATACGTTTGCAAAGGCGAGCCGAAAGTTTCTTAAGAAGTTTTACCAGTGTGGCAAAGGGCGAAATCATTCTACCCAAGCACCGTGGAACAGGCACACGCTTTTGGCCCTCCACCGCTTCATTATTTTGTATTGGCCGTTACAGCAGCCCTAGAACTCCGTGGCAATTTGCCATTTGGAGGCACCAGCATTCCGCTTCAGCATTCCGCCGGCCGAAAGTAAGCTTACATTTGAGAGCGTTATTTCGGCGAGTGGGAGCCAGTTTGCTCGGTTTGTCTTTCGCAGGCACCATCGATGGATATGCTACTGATCATGCATGGGTCATGACTCGTCATGCTGGTGGATGGATAGTGTTTTGGGAGCCAACGAATCGTAAACGCTACTGCCTCCCATACAGGTAATTCGATATCTGTGAGGACCCCCTCCATAGCATTCTGCCCACACCAAGCTTGGACTACTGAGTTTCGAGTCTCTGTCAGGGCTCCGGAATGTCTCGCCATGCTTCTAAGTTTTTGCTGTCTCAACTAATTCTCAGGTGGGGTTATCCATCGAAAGGACCGCCGGAGAACTTTCAGCCGAAGGTGAGCCGCGTTAACTGTCGGGCCACATTGTGCAAAGGTCAACTCATTATATTGATTCGCCACTCCGCTACGGTTAGAACTGGTTCTTCCTAACGTGTGGTGGGGTATTTAACTGGGTTGCAGGAACCACTAGAAGATGCTGCTGAAAAGTATTGGGAAGGGACATATCTGGAAGAATGGTTCTCGTGGATTGAGGTTAGTTTTGATGCAAGCGACTTGTAGTGGCCTTGAGCTCAAGGCTTGTTGGTTTCTTCCGTTGGGTTTGCGTTGGGTTTCAGCACAGCGCAGGTGATATCTGACTAAAGATGCTGCATCTCCCGTTACTGTGGACAAGTACATTGCGTGACAGTTTCTTCACAGCTTTAGCCCGCGCCAACAGCATGCCCCTGCTCCAAGAGCAGAATCTGTTGTACAAGCAGACTATCCCCGTTTTCATGGACTAAAGCTGTGAAGTAGTCAAGAAAACGGTTATCTGAGTTTTTACATGCTAACACCTCGCTTTTGTATTTCCTGCAGTCCCAAGCAGCAGCTGCTGCTGATGCGGCCCGCTTGGCGGCAGAGGGTGCAACAGTCCCAGACTCTGAAATTTGGGGAGAAGATGTAGCGCCAGATGAAAGGCTAGACCCAGATGCGGTCATGCTGGAGGAAGGTGGCACATTTACAGAACAAAACAGCCCCGAAAAGTCTAAACGGGTTGTTCCAAAGCTTGATAAGACTGAGTTGAGAAAAATGATGCAGGAACAGCTAGATAAACTTCCCATCACTCCTTTTAAGGTTCGTTGCCTGTGCGGCACTATTTGCTAAGGCGAAGTACTGACGCAAGCGAATGTTTGTTATCGTTTACGGTTCACTCCCATTTGTGCCCTCCTCGTTTGCGAGCGCTTCATTGAATGGGAAGTAGCTCCAAGATTCTTGTGACTCGTGCTGTGGGCCCTAATTCTGGCTTTATCTCTTCCATAGATCGTTGATATGCTTGTCTAACACCTTCTCTAAAGCGAGGTTGCTTGTGTCCATACAGGATCTGCTGAAACCCGAGTCTACTCTTTCATATGTGCCTTATAGCTCCATTGAAGTCATTTTTAACAACTTCCAACTCTGGGGCAATTTACAAAACCTTCATCCAGCTTGCATCACATATGATTTCGATGATTTGTGGAAGTGGCGTCCTCTTCTCACGGAACCCGCAGACCCCATTGAAACAGACATCATCATTGCCACTCCTATCCGCGATAAAAAATGGTGAGGTTTTCTGTATGGCTTGAGATACCGACTCAGCAGCCGTTGTTCTGAGGTGCGGCCAGGGATATCGAGGTGTCTCTTCCGTGGGGTTGGTCGTTTCCAATCAGTTGAGCACGTAGCGGATTTGCGATCTCACGTTGCGTACGGACGGTACTTCCGCTGTTGCTTGTGCTTTTCCAGTCAGCTACTCGCTGAAGATCTAGTGGGAAACGTAGTTGAACACATTCGTATGCAGCGCATCAAGAATGGAAACGACGTCTCTTTCGAGCATCGGGAAGAGATGCTGTCAAAACTCTTATTTTACTTGGATCTTCTAGAGTTCAGGTGGGTAGCCACCAGGCATCAGAGAGGCTCCTCAGAAGCACAAGCCTTCTGGGCACCCTTCGCAATGTTCGGTTAATGCAGCTCTTGTATTGTGGATGTATATGGCGCGAGCAGTCTTTCGGGCCGTTTTTGCACAGACTCCACTTGGACGAGGCCCACAATCCCGGTCCACCCCCAAGCCACCTTGGTTGGTCCAGTTTTCCGGAAGAAATGGCGGATGCAACTGCATCCGTTAAGGCTGACTATGACTTTTTCGATGCAGTGCAGGCTCCTAATATTCCGAATTTGGGAGAGGGTGTCGAGCCAGATCCAGTAATTCAAGGCGTAAGTAATTGCTGGTGATGATTAAAACAGTTTTGCGCTGAAGGAAGCTGTTTATGCAGATCCGCAGGCTTGTGTGTTGCTAGGTGGAGCTGCGTGCGTCGTCGCCTGGAGGCAGTAGGATTGCGTTTCTCCTGCTTTAAATGCTTGCAGGCTTTGCAAATGATGGGAGAAGGTTACAGTGACTTCCAGGACTTGTTTGCTGCGAACCCTCCACCGGGAGGCTTTTACGATCCGTTTACTGTGACAGGCGAGGGAACTTATGTTGCACCCGAGGTGAAGATTTTTCTTCAGAGCTGTAGTAGAGATGAAGTGGCATACATGGCAGGGCCGTTAGTGGTCCATTAAGTTTAATGGAGGTTCTCTAGACCTCTTGATGTAATAATCCAGATATCGGTGGTATTTTGCATTTTCGGTGTGCATACTCTGCAGGATGCCGCACGATTGGGAGGTCAACAAGGAGGATATTTACATTTGCAGACACCCAGAGCCCCATCTGGTCCTCCTGTCTATGAAGTCCCACTCAATCCCATAGATGCTGCTACGGCGGCTCTTGTAGATTATGAAGCAGAACGGCGCCGGGCAGAGCAAGAGGAGGCCAAGCTAGTGAAAGGTTACATGGTTGGAGGAGGCAACAGCGGGTGGATAGACAAAGCAAAGAAAACACCTGGGGGAGAGGGCGTGATTAATTCAGGTTTTCGTTTCAGCACGACTCCTCAAAATGCCGCGGGCATCCCATCTAGGTCCTCCAGCGTTGCGTCCTTCAACTCATCCGCAAGAGCTCAGCGTACACAGGATTTTCTCAATCATGGTTGCAACAAAGGTGCAGCGCATCGCACAGAAACACCTAGGGAGAGCAGGCGGTGCAGGCTGCGGAAGCTGCAGTGCATGCTGCGGCAAACGGCAGCTGAAGGTTTCCGCCTTTTATGCGGGGAGAAGAAGCATCAGCTGACTGGCCAGGCAGAGGCAGAAATGAGGTCTTTCTTTTCTGGTGCCACAGCAGCGGCTGCTGCGGCAGCGAGCGGCAAGGGCTGCAACACAGACGCTCTGCGAGCTCCAGTAACGAATAATACCTCAGTTGACGCGAGTGCGGGAATCGCGGCCAGTGGAGGGGTGTCGGTAGAACATGCAGCGGGTCAAGACACCTCTACACACTTGTTGCGTAGTCTTGCACAAGGTTGTCAAATTCTCGCTCAGGAGCTTGACCAGCATATTCGAAGATCAGGACTACAGCCTTTTCTTTTCGGGAAGACCTTTGTCTCTATGTGGATGAAGCGCCGCGCGGGTGTGCCCTGGAGGCGTACGGCGACTTCAATGAAGCAAAAAGAGAGACGGAAAAAGCGACAGTACGAATTCGTAAAGCCGCCGACCGGAAAACTGCATTTTGCCCACGCTGTTGTGGGTGGAAAAACGAGCCGCTTTGCTGGTGCTGCAGGCGGAGAAGCGGATGAGCCAAAGCATGCGCATCTGCTTCTCAAGGAGGAGTTGAGACGCAAAGTGTATGAACAGATGGAGGCCCGTGCTGCTACGGTGCAAGCGCAGCAAGTCAATGAGGAAGCCAGTGCTATGTGGGTACCTACAGATGGTGGAGGGACAGTCACACAGATGCGTGTATTCAAGAAGGGCTTTGACAGTGAGCCTCCATCCAGCCATGGATCTTACCAGACAGCTTCAGAATGCGAGTCTTCCGACTCAGTGCCAACAGAGGCTTATGTTTCTCCAAGTAGCAGCGCCAGAAGCAGCAGCAGAGGCAGCAACAGCAGCAGATTAAGCAGTGAAAGGGCAAGCGTGGAAGAATTCATGAACGACGTGACGTCAGATGAGTCAGCGGCTCCGCTTGGCAGGTACGGCAGCACAACAACGTTTGAAACGCTCTGTGGCAAGGAGAACACCCCATCAGATGCCTCTTCGGAGCGAAAGCGAAGCAATCACACATCAGCGTCTCGAAACATCAACGAACTGAGGGAAAGACGCATCAAAGGGGCTAAATTCCAGTGGCTTGCTGGGTATTCCGCAGAGGAACAGGAAAGAGAGGCAACAGTGATGCGTCAGCAGCAGAAGTCTCACGTTGCACTGGCGATAAATTCTGGCAAAAGGCAGCCCTTGCAACAGCAAGTAGAGGCAGGTGGGCGGTTACATCAGTTGGAAGGAAAACCTCTGGTCCGTTCAACGTTACCAGTGCAACGTAGAGGACAGAGGAAAAGTGAAGGAGGTTCGGTGGAAAGCGTGGACTTGGAGGCGCTCCGAGCTCAATCCTTCACAAGCGAGAGGGGCACGTTAGATTCCTTGCCGGAAAGCGATTTGTGCGAGCCGCTCCCTTCCAGCCATCAGGATAGACAAAAAGCTTTTGGCGTTTCTTCGGTCAGTACTCTGAAGAGGCGGGTTTTGCGCAACCGGGATAATTGCGTCAGTAGAAGGGCCTCCAGTAGCTGTGAGTCTATTACGGCACTTGCTGAATCTTCTGTTCCAGCAACAAAGTCAGCACCTCCAGACTACATCGAAATGCTCTCTAAAGCATCGGAAGAGAGAGTTACCGCTTTGGCTGAGGCAACATCCAGTGCGGAACGACGTGAAGCTGAACCGCAGGTAGCATGCATGGATAATGAGACGAAAACATGCCATTATATGGCTGAAGGGGGATCATGGACCGGCGTATCTATACGTATGAAGGAAGCGTATGCGTCATGCTTGCATAAAGCAAGGAGGTCGTTTCTGCCGGGAAATTTTCATTCGGCGACAACGTCTGCCGTCGCATCAGGGAGAACGGAGAACCCACCAGGTGCGGTGGCAGCAGCGTTGAAAGGACCGGCAGCGCCCCATGCGGGTCGTCTGCACGCTCCCAGAGATGTCATAGTACCGTGTTTTGCTACAAGCAGGAGCAAAGATAGTAAAAGCAGTAGTCATGTTAGTCATGTGACGTATACCGATCCTACACCAAGAATGTTATTAGCCTTTGCATTTTTTTCAGCGGGAACTTCGTCGCTTAGGAATGGCGCATCAGCAGTCTCACCTCCGGCCATTCCAGTTAATCGAATTCCATCTCAAAACCTAGTTAAGGAGGGACATTGTGTAAGAGAATCTGCGACTAGGGTTGGTAAACGTAGAGAGAAGGCGGTCAAGTTTGAGACAGATGAAGAGCACGGAATGATGCTTGATATTGACTACGACCAAGTCCAACGGAACTGGAATTCATCCGAAAATACTGTCTCTGGGCCTCCTGTAAGCTGTCGCTAGCAGTTTATGTTTTATAGACATATGGTAGTGCCGTGGCGACAGGCGGACCTAGTGGAGGTAACACTGACTCACTGATAAAATTTGCTTTGCTGCAGCCAGCTCCAGAGGGAATGATATACAACCCGCTCACGGGGGTCAATGAGTACAGCTACGCGGTTACAACTACTGGAGGACAAGTAAGAATGTGTTCCCTTTCACGTTGTTCCCTTTCACGTTGGAGCTTTACCGTTGGAGCGGCCTTGGAAGGTTTGCTCCTGAGTTTTTTGCGTCACTAATGCTCCTTTGTGAGCCCGGCAGATTTGCGAAATGATAAATAGTTGAAATTGGCCTTCAATTTGTTCGCAGCCTTACGGGAATATGGCACTAGGAGCCACGCAGCAGACAAGCCCCGTTGGTGGTGTCCCGCTAAATCAAGGTAAAGCTTGGTGCTTTTATTGCTTCAGCCTACCACTCAGCATCGCATGTTCGCGCTAGCCTTCGGTGTGCACATATTGAACAGAGTCAATGTTGTGTTCGTGGCTATCCTCTGACACTCACTCCTGCAGCGTGCTATAGAGCTTCTATAGGTCCTTCTTCAGAAAGGGATGTTACTCGTATCAACCTGTGCTCATTCTCTGTGTCTGCTTCAGGTAGAATTGCAGGTGGCCGGCGGCAAGGCGCATTTCGCGTTAATCCGACCACAGGGGAAAGGGAATACGTCGATGGCGGAGGTACATTTTGACCGTGTGGTTGTGGCCTACAGCCTTGTCTTTGTTTGATGTCATATATTCTACGTGCTTCTTGCATATGTAGTATCTCCAGCTGCCTCCTTATCTGCAGGGATGGATCGCATTAGGCAATTTGGTGCTACAGACTTTATGGATCCTGGGGCTTCCTCCCGTCCTAACACGAAAGCAGATGGTCTACCTCAGGGGTTTGATATGAAATACGCGAAGCAGAAATACGAGGCGGGCACACTCGCAGGTAGACTTCCAGTTGCTTGATGACACTTCGAGATGTGCTTGCTCTTGGTAGGAACTCAGTGGACGCAGTAATGTTCCTTGGGCCAAAAGCGTGTTTTGTCCAACTTTCATGGAACTAGTGTTGCATGCTTGACTCAGGGAAGGATCCTGTAATGCGGGGTGGCGAGAGACAGGTGGAGGCAATGCAGCTTGAACGCGAGACGAAGCTTTTAGATATGGATCCGTACGGAGAGCTTCTTGAGCCACCAAAGTCGCCCGAAAAGGAATACACTAGCTTTGACGGGGGTGTTGACCTTGTCAAAATGGGTTTGGCTTCACCAGGACAGACGCGTACAACATTAAAGAAGAAAGGGAAAGAATCGGCGGATGAACAGGAAGCTGTAGAGGGGAGTGCAGATTTTGCAGAGGCGAGTTTCTGTCATTGACTATTATTGTGTGCATGTAGTTTACAGTCTATCACATCTGCCATGCAAAAACATCATAATTGATGCTAATAGCGGCGAAACGCGTCGTATATCAAGCAGGCATTTTGGTTGCATGATTCAGCAGGTGTTCGCACTTGCAAGACGTAGCCTCAATGTTCCGCTGAAACCTTAACGCGTGGAAATTTTGTGCAGTGTTATATGTGGTCCAGGAACCGCGAGTTCCAACGGAATGGAAAATGCCTGTTTCTAGTGGAACCTACGCTGCCGAACAAGTTGCGAAGTGGAATTGGTATTACCGCATGGTAATTTTTACGCAAAACATTCGACTTGCCAGCCATTTCGTTGATTTTAGAAGGCTACGGTTATGCCTCCTATGTTGTTCAAAATTTGCATTGTTAGCCTTGTCTGCGTGCTACTGCCTCAGGAACAGATTTACTACTTGTGGCAACAGAACGTTTTTCCTGTGAAGCCGAACCATGTCTTCTGCGGTTTCCCGATTCACTTGGCAACATCGGGTGAGATTCTTTCTTCCTACCCTGAGGTTCTCTTACTGTGAGGATGAGAAGCTGAGCTAGCTAAGGAACAACACGCCATCAATGAAATATTTGTGTTTTGCTTATATTTTAGATTCCACCGAAATCCGTAGCTACTTGGGCGGGAGTCGTCGGTTTCGTCGTCTATTAGATATGCCTGTCGAAAATATAACCTATGTCGTAACGGGCAAGTGTTATCCTTTGATGGGAGGTGTCATTAGTACTTGGCTGTTCTTCGGTGCCCAAGTACCTCTGGCGGTATGACGTGACGCCCTTCACTTCCGAAAAGCTTTAAGCAGCATCAGCCCTTCCGTAGTTTGATCTCTGCGTCGCGTCCAGAATTTCGTTAAATGTTTAGTTGTTTGGATCCATAGTGGTGGATGCTGGTTTTCTTGCTGTTCCGCTCCTCTCAGTCTTCGCAAGAGCGTAAAAGCCACATGACCCGTATCAGGAAGCCGCCGCATACAAAGCAGAGAACAAAGCCTCCAGTAGAAGCGACTGAGGGCAGCCAAATACATTCTCCGGACGCACGAACCCCTGAGAATGGGGCGGACCAAATGGGGCAACCTTCATAGTGGGACATTTTTTCGTTGGAGCCCAACTTGCCAGCTGTGCTGTGCCGTGCCTTGTCTCAGTTTAGGGGTTTATTAGATAGTGAAATTCGGGTAAGACATTACATGCGTTTTCGTGGATCGACGCGACACACAGTTCCAATTTTTTTTTGTGTGTAACTGCTGGACTTTGGGCCGATTGTCACGGGGTTCTTTCAAAGTATTGAGTGGGCTCTCCCCGCATTTGAATTCGGCTCTGAATGTTCAAATCCTTCAATGGGCAGCTCTTTGCAAGTAGTGAGCTTAAAGCAAGGGGCCTCGCTGCACGCCTCCCGCATACGAATGGCTCTGCGGGCGTGCGAACGCCAAGAAGTGACAAATTTTATCTTTACTGGCTTTTGTAACTTGGCTCGTTCCAGTCGCACAGGGAGCTCGTGCGTGTGTACTTCTAGAACTGTTGCGAAGAATGCTCCACTCTTCCACTTTGAAGGTACGAATTTTGAGCATAGTTCCACACCCCCGCAATTTTATAGTATTAACTGCAGTATCACACGCATCCATATCAGTTTTTATGTTGAGGTTCATGATACCTCATGTACTGGCTCAAGATACAAGTCTCGTTGTTTCCCTCTCACGCCCGTTTCCAGCCGTGGAAGGGGCACATGCAGCGTCATTTGTGTTCAAGGCCGCCTTTGATATCTCTCTCCATGCGGCGAAACACAACAATTCGAGATGCGGGAGGGCAACCCGCACGCAGGCTATGGGGAGAATCAAATCGGCTGAGTGGCTGCGCCTGCTGCAGCTCCTGTAGTAGGCGATCCTGGTTCGCCTCTTCACCACCCACGGTCTTCTCAATTTCAGCAGGCAACGGCAACGAAGGAAGTCGCATAAAGCCTTCTCGGTAATACGGCCTATCCAACAGGGGTAAGAGCTCGAAGCCGCCGAATTCGACTACCCTTTCTCCGGCAAGCTTGGCAGCACCATCTGTACGCTCCCCCAAGCCGTACTGTGCTTGACGAGAATCCCGGGCTGCGGGCACATCCGGCGGAAGAGAGCAGAAGTTGTTTGCTGACTGCCAATTTCGAGCCTTCGCTGTTGCGTCGCCGTTCATGCTCTGTTTGCGCCTTTTGCTTCTATCCATCCTTTGGTCCTCAGCCACCTTCAACGCCTCTGCAGCAGATACTGAGCAGCTTGTTCCAGCGCCATAAGGAATGCTACCACTGCTGCGTTCTTGCCAGTTTTGAGACTTTTCCATTTCTTCATAGTCAACGCCCAGAGGCAATGAGCAGACGCGATGACCCTGCAATCCCCACGTCTCGAGTCTGCGACGAATTAAAAAGGGCAAATGGCATTGTTGCACAAAAGAGTATGCACCATACGTTTACGAAAACCGACGGAGGGGGATGAAAACCAGCATCCGCTGTGACGTCGCCGACGTCCCCACGCACTGCTAAAGTGCTTTCGGCTGTGGTCCTATACACACTAAACCGCAAAGTCTAACCCAACACCGACGTTCCCTGTCACAGCAAACGGCGACTGGTCCCTTATGAACAAAGCAGCGGCAGAGATTTCACGAATAACCAGGATACCTAACGGAGCCCCTGCAGAAGTGAAGATGGCGTGAATACTTACGGGCGGCCCACGAGTCCCCCTTCCGCGTGTCCAATAAGCACATACTCCCTCACTTGACAGTTAAAACTCTGCCGTTGTGACATATCACCACCACAGCACTGTGCTTGGGTCCTTCTACAGCACGCGCAGCAACTGGAGCGAGCACTTTCAGTCCAGTCTACATTAAAGGGCATCCAGCAGCATATCACTAATTGCGGACAGTGTTGCTGCATCACAGAGCGACACCCAGCCCTCGTCGCACCTAATTCTCTAGGACACCACTGAAGGTCCGCTCGAGGCTCAGAAGCAATGTAAGTAGTGAGAAACGGCTCGCAGGACGCACCCACGGGAGACTCTGCAGCAGAGGTGCTGTCTGCAGTGTGTTGCGTCTGTGAAGGGGCGGAACGTGCTCTGAAGGTATCACCAGGCACTGCAAATTTGCCTGAGCTGCTATTTTCTGCTCCGGCGTTGACTCGACTGCCAGGCAGGTGTACAGGCAAAGCCGCCTGCTCCCGTCCAGTGTGCCCTGCCTCCTGCTGCTGTTGCTGTTGGGGATAGCATGAGATGCTGATGCTGCGCTGCCGTATTGACTTGAGTTTCTTCTGCAGTAGTGGCTCCAGGTGAGCAGCCAGCAGCCCCGTACCGGCTCCGCACTCCAGAATAGTAACAGGCCTGTCAAAGTTCCAGCGACTGCAGCAACTGCTGGTTTTCCAGGCTGCTCCCGCACTGCAACTGCAGCATTTGCTGCTCGTCCGGCTGCTGTTACAACTGATGGCCAGAACACGACTTGCCAAGTATGAAGCAAGAGCAGAGACGAATTCCCTCCTAAATACAAAGCCACATGTGAAAGGTGTAAATGCATGGGTGCCAGTGAAAGTGTCATGCGCCCTGCAAATTCGGGAATTCAACTTCGGCAAGAAGAAAAAGCAAAAGCGAAATGGTAAAGAATTGGCTCCTCGGGACACCTGCAACGGCGCCAGTAGTAGATGCGCAAGCAGATACAACAGCGGAGCGGTGATACAGCACCCAGAGCACTGCGTACCCATCTTCCGTGCTTACGTGGGTATTACATAGAAGGGGAAAGCAGCATCAGCGGCACAAAGATGCCACCAGCACTCCTCAGATCCCACCTGTATCGCCAACCTAAAGGTTAGATTGCATCATATTTCGAAGCCGCATTAGCAATGTTCACCTCTTTCCGGCTGCGTTGTAACCCCGGCAAACTTGGTAGACGTTACACAAGTGTGGGATTAGCTCCAGTGGTGCAGACATCATCCAACAGTGTGCGATTTCGGCAGTTGCGCCATAAACGCACATCCGGACTCCCTGTCACTGTACCGCTAGTCAACTACACTGTTGACACGGCTAGATGCTGTTACACAGTGCTACTCGGTATCGCCTACCTGCGTACTCTGTTCGGCTTGTGGGGCCTCCGCGATATCCCTTTCAAGCAACTCAATGAGCTCCGCTCGTGAATAAAGCTTCAATTCAGGAGGCTGCATGCGCCGCAGCGCTCCCTTCACGTGGGGATGCAACCGGCATATTTCACAAGAGCAAGTACCATTCCTGTTTGAAGCGCTTTCCATCTTTATCCGCGGCAACAGCACACAAATACGCTACGCCTCAGGAATATCTCATACCGATGAGTACACAACGCCCACCTTGGCGAAATGGGGTCTGCGACTTACTGAGAATATGCAAGCCGCTGATGTACTACTTGCGCCTGCATCACCTAATTTTCCATAAGGGGAACTAAACACGAAATACAATGAAAAATGACCTTTCACGCCCAGCAAAGTAGGTCTGCGTTACCCTGAAGCCCTCGCTTCCCCCCCCCACGAGTATTTTAGTTCTACGAAAAAACAAAGAGTACTTAGAGAGGAAAGCTGTCAGGCTAGCTTTTGTTGGCTTCGCAGCACTGTTGAAGGCACGTAGGGAGGCTTGCTACCGCGTTAAGCAGCAGCGCCAGGACACGCTGGGCAGAGGAACAAGGGCCCCCCCGAGTGCACATTCCCGTCCCTACTGCTATCAGTGGAAATCCTGCTGGATATATCAGTTAGTCGTAGAGAATCCCAATTCAAAGTGTTGGTTATCAAATCCTCTCTAACTCTATTTCGATGTACGCTTCCAGCGCCTGCAACACCAGCAGGAGGACTTTAGGGACATGTCTTGAGACGTGAACATTCCGGTCAATCATTAGCTGCGTGCAATGCAACAAATTAGTAGAATCATGTGTGCCGTGTTTCACAAACTCTGAATGTGGAAACTTGTTCTCTGGGGTTGGAGGCAGGCGAGGACCGGTCAGACTGTGAACGCAAGCTTTTGTGAAACCCATCTAAACAACGGAGTGCTCAAGCACTGGAAAAGTGACAAAAAGAAACAAGTTATGACTTATTTTTTATATTTTCACACACAATGAGATAAAGTTTGACGCCCACGTACAGAAATTAACACGTGGGTCGTTGGTTGTGAGTTGCATTCGAAATTGCGCGGAAGTGAGACATTTGGAAACACACTTTATACGGAAGCTTTCGCGGGTAGGAAGGCAAGATTCAAAAATGGTGTAGGCGAATGTATGAATCCGCACCGAAGCAGGCTATGAGCACCAGCAATAGTGTACACATTTCAGGATCTGAACGCCCGCTATCATAGAATGACTTAGTCCTGTAGCGTTGATCTCGCGACGCTACAGGCCAACTTGAGTCGAGCTATGATTTCTTTTTCAGGTTCAACGCCTTTCACCATTGTTCATCTTCTTCTGCGGAATAGTTAGAGTTACTGGAGCTAGCGCTACTTAAGCTAGGTAAGGGTGTCTGACCTCACTGTCAGCAGAATAGTGTATTGCCGGCTCTTCACATCCGGAAGACTAGTGGCTGTTCACTACCTTTATGGAACAATATGAGCTTCAACGAGTATATAAGGGACTTTAGAGCTCAGCGCTGAAAATTTGGCCAGTTCCCCACCACCGACTTGACTAGTAGCTCACGAAGGGCGGATACGCTTGAACGCTGAGTGGGCATTTCGCTGTCGCAGTTCGGTAGCCCTTCTCGTACTTATACCTACTCTGAAGCAGAGACGGAATAAGCATGCCTTTGAGATCAGATGCTCCAAGCTTACCTCTCCTATCTAGTGCTTCTATCGAGTGCAGTGCAGTGGAGAAATTTCAATAGCACATCTCATTAGTCTACTAGCTAGAGAAAGATGCAAGCTTACACTAGCAAGAATCCCACAGAGCCTTTAGCGCTGTGGGCCATGCCATCAAACATCGGCAAATCACCTTATGTTGCCCTAGAAGCCTTTCAATTGTTACATACACATTCGAGCAGCGCATCTACCTCTTTATGAGCTTGAAATATTCAAGTTGGACAGTCCACGCTCCTTGTCTTCCCACCAGGAGGACTCTCCCAAAGTCGCTTAGTGTAGGAGATCTTGACCAGCGGCGTTGCGGGCGAGCCTTTACAACCTTGCTTATAGCGGACCAGACTCGGTGAGCTTACCATTTCGAGCCAGTAAACACATTCCGGCAGCTAATAATTTGACAACACCTTACATAATTTAACAACACCTTAGGCCTCAAAAACATCGCGCTTCACTTAAAATAGCCTGGTGGCTTTGGTCTGTCCTGCAAAGGCTTTCCGAGCCAAGGGAGGAGAGGGCGTTCTCCACAGATATGCCGTTGATCTTTGAGAACGCGCAGACAGCCAACATGGCTGCACACGTGCCCCAAAAAAACATACGGATTCCGTATCTGTAAATGTGAATCGTTTGAAGATACGGTAAGCTTACAGCCCCATTACTAAATTCGCTGTGTGTGCAAATCGGGTTGCACTAAGTCTTTGAGGAGCAGTCTTGGTGATTCATCTTCAGGTTCGGGACCCGCTCTCACACCCAAAGAAATCCTAAAAGCCTAACTTGTCAGAAAGAATGAATACAAATGATGTTCGGAAGAGTGGCATAGATTAACTCTTCAAGTACGTAAGTCTGCTGCCCACAGGGGACAAGGCATCATTGCACGGTGCCCTCGCCCAGCACACTGCTATATCCCACAAGAACATGACCGGACGTCCACATAAGCAAAACCAAAATTTTGATCGTATCCACCTAAGTTCAGTTCACCTGGACAAATCACTGCGATTCTGTCAAAGTTTCGCACCACATAATTCACAAGTCTAGCTCTGCAAAATATCCGACTTTCAGCTCATTCCTGCCCTTGAAAATGTATGTCAAAATTGCGTCAAGACTCCACGAGCTTGGCGCTCGCATAAGCTGTAAATTTGTTTGGACACAGGGTAGACGAGAGTCAGGGGCACTTCTAAGAGCGCTTAATGCGTGAACCGTCGTGCGCACTTTCCGATCACCTAAAGCATCATCATGCTTGTCAGCCATGACGGCCGGAGCACTTATTGGGGAGCAATCCAGATCTAGCTACCACCTAGCTGGCAACTTAAGCGATTTCCTTTCGGATATTACGCTGATCCGGTGGTAACGAACATATGGGGGCGTTATTAGGTAGCTTGCACGGCAACCATATAATCTGGTGGTAATGTGAGCGCCTCGGTAGAAACCCTACGTCTAGTATTTGTGTAAGCACTTCCCTATATTCTTCGAGGACCTCGAGTATATCTGACGGTACCTCTGGATGTCTTCTGACCTAGGCCACTCGCCAAATTGAATAAAATTGAGGGTAGAGGTAGTTCATGGCTTCACTATCTGCGTCGCCTCGAGGGGAGTTTGGCAACTAAATACGGGTTTATGTATTAGGGGTCCTCCTACAGTATTTGAACAACGCACAAAGCAGGGGACACTGTCGCTCCATGAACTGATGGAAGGCTAAGCCACTTTGCTGTTGCTCCCGTCCTAAGCTGAGAGCCAACTCTTCCCTATGCCCCCTCCACGCTTCTACTTTAGCGATCCACAGGTTTCCCGAGGAAGCTAGCTCTGCTGCTGCTTCTCTCCAGCACTTCAGACCCACTGTGTCACCCTTAGTTTGGGCCTTGCAAAGCTCGAGTGGCAGGTTTATCAAGGAGTAGTCGTCTAGCACTGCTCCTGGTATGCCAATGTCTTACGTAACTGTCTTCCTGAAGTAAGCCGAACGCACCTAGTGATATCTTTGCAACTTATCGGCTACACCCTAGTGGGTAAGCGCAAAGCCATTGAAAATGCAAAAGCGTTGGGGCACCTCCAGCTTCAACCGTGCCCAATCTGCCAATTCTGCTCAAGTTTCCCTTAAGTAAGCCCAGTGCACTGGAGCACCGCTTTCCAAACACTCCCTTCAATCGCCCCCACAGTGGCGTTGTCCCAGACCTTCTTCCGTAAATCTTGTCTCTACTATGTTGAGTAAGATCTGCATATTCTCTTCTGTTGTGGCGGGTTATGCCCGGCTCAGCTTCTACATAGCATTCTTTGGTGGCCAAATAGGTGCCCTCTTTTCGCTACACGGCAAAGACACCCACGTATGCATTACGTAACACGAAGTGCCGTTCTCACTGAGTTTTTTTTCCCTTGGAGAGTGTAGCTTCTTATGTATCTTACCCAGTGTGGCCGCTTGCGGCCTCGGTGACACTGGCGGCCACAAATGCTGGCCTGCTAGCGGAGCATTTTAAGTCAAGCGTGATTCGAAAATCGAGTTCCATGACCTGAAGCGATTTAAAAGCATTTTTTTACAACCTCTCAATTTTTTCTGTGCAGCGTTGTAGTTCTGCGAATTGCGGAAATTTTTTCCGAATCAAATTAAGACACTGTTCATAGAGTACTGCGGGTGGATTCAAGTTACAAAGACCATATAAGCAGGGACAGCTATCCAGCCGGATATCTCACAAGTAACTACTGAGCCAACAGCCAAAGGAATTCGCTTCCAAAAAAGGACTAAACTAAGACTAGCAGAAGAAGACTTACAATAGGCAGAAAGGGAAGCCAAGAGTTAACACACAAACGCTGTAAACGAAGCCAAAGAAAAGTCGGTCTTTGTTCGATTGCACTAGCTTACTTTCCGTTTGCTTCGCTCACTTCGCTCACTTCCACTGTGACTCCGCTTAGTCTCACCGTTTTAGCTCCCACTTGTTTTGTGTTTGATTCGCGTGTCTTATGTTTGAAGTATGCACAGCTTGAACACTCCTGAACTGTTTAACTTGGGCGCCTTTCGCCCAACTTTTCCTACTATTGCTATTACCGCTTTTGGGACTTCTGCCTCTCCTGCTGCTCCCTCTGCTACCATACTACTACAAGACTGCTCCTGAAGAGCACGCATTGGCCACGAACGGCCAATCCCCGACCCTATTTCAAATTTCAGTCAAAAAAACGAGACTGAGTTAAATGCGTACCAGTGCTGCGGATTGAGTCTAGCACCGATTAGAGAGAGGTAAATATGATGGCCAGCCACGGAGACACTTGTGTTTCAATAAGACTGTTGGTGGCAGCTAGCTGGCCCGCCTTAATAAGATAAGCTAGCCCTTCGTAAACTCTATTCTCTTCAGCACTGTCTCGGGGAGTGGGGTTGGTCCCAAGCAGCACGGCGCCAACAGCCGCAGAAAGATACTCGCTTGCTGCTGCTCTGCTGCGGACGGCCAACAGCAGTTTGAGCAAAGCTGATTTGAGGGCGGGGTCGGACCCCAGTTTGCCTTTCTGCACTTCTGCCTCCCACAGCTCCGCTGCTCGGGCTTGCCTTCGTCTCGCGTCCATGTTTGCCCTGATCTCTGCTGCTAATGCCTCGCTAAATCCCCCTAGGTGGCTGGCTCTGGCATCGTCTACAGCGAGTTTGGTTTCTACGGCTGTGTTCTCGAGACATGCCAAGTCCATCGCCAGCATGAGCCGCAGAGTTTCCTCTGTCTTCTCTGTGCCTTCAAATTCGATCGCCTGCTGCGTCCGCAGTGACTCAATCGACTGTAGCAGTGCTTCCCGAACTTTTGCCCACTCGGGATCCTTCACCGTTAGCAGCAGCCCGTGGTCTCCTGTGTGCTTTAGAGACAAAAAGCTCTGGTGAAGGTTGGGTGTCAAAGGCAGCCTCTCTCGGGTTAAGTCTGCTTCTCCAGCCGCATATTCAGCAGTAGATGTCCTTTCTGAGGTGCGCGCGGGGTCTCGGAGGCCTGAGTCGGAAGGCAGAAGCGCGTGCTGCTGCTGCTGCCTCTGTTGTTCTTCATCTCGAATTCCTTGTAGTTTGATGACGGCAATGGGCACACTCATCGAGAATAGCAGCATCCCCACAAGCAAGGCCGCTGTCATGCGCCCTGAGACACCCTCACCCAGACCCCAGGAAGCACTAATCGACTTCCTGTACTTTGCAGACGGCCCCCGCATTGCCGATCGTATCACCGATATCCGGGGGCTATCCTCGCTGCTGACTCCATCCAACCTAGAGTATCGGTCCCCAACGCGGCTGTAGAGTCTTGGGGCAGAGAAAGGGTAGGAAGAAGTACGATCTGCGCCCGTGGCAGTGAGGGATGAGCCAGTAGTGGTTATCATGGTGGCGGTAAGCGTTTGACTTTGAGTCGGCGTTTCCGCCGTTGTTTTCTCCTTCATGCTGCGGTGGTGTGGTAGATATGATGGGAAAAAAGAGGATTAGCGAGAGAAAAGCAGGGAAGGAGAGGCATGCAGCGCCTTCCACGCCCCTACCCATCAAGAAGGGAGGGCGATCATGGGGTTAAAATGCAGATACCTTGACATTTAATTTAAATCATAACTCAAGAAACAACTGAATTACTTAACAATAAGCACTAGAGCGCCAAAGCTGGACAGCTGTTCCCCGAAGGCCCCAGCGGAGAGATAAATCGGCAGCGGGCAAGTTGGCCCTGTATGTAGTTGGAAGTGAAACAACCTTAACTTTTCGTGCTAATTCTCTATTTGTAATTTTAATCTTGTTATATGTTCCATTAAGTAGGGGCGCTGCCGTAATGCGCGAGGAAAACGCGCAGACTCGAAGATATATGCACACCTCTACCTGTTTCAGTGGTATCTGGCGTGGTCGCTCCCAATGCTCTCTGGCCGTGTTTTGGGAGTATCATCTGGTAAACGCAAACTCCTTAGTTCGCTGCAGCGGCATATTTCCGACTAGTCTCCAGATTTGCCGATAAAAAAGGTGTGGAGATAACCATCTTGTTTTTGAGGATTTGGGGCTATGCTTATATTTGCCAGTGGAAACGTTTCCAGTCGCCGCCTCGATGCTTTCTCTCAGCTGCAAATCAAAACGCGCCGGAAACAGGGGGAGGCGGTTCTTGGGTTTACGTACACCTGGGAACACCCCGCCCCATCAGCAGTCGCAGCAACGCCTACATTTCAACCATAGCTCTGATTTTCGCCTTAATTCTGCACTGCAGCAGCAGCGCAGCAGAAATGACGTCTTTGCTGCCATCGAGCAGCGACATCAATCGAAGAAGCCGCTGCAAGCTTCATCGAGGGGTCCCCCGGAACTTAAGTCTGAATCGATTCGTGCAAACGAAGGAAAAAGCGATTCAGGACAGAAAAAGAAAGCGCCAAACTGCGGTCCAAGTAACAAGGGAGCAGTGGCCGAAGTGGGTGGGAGCAAGGAGGGTTGCGCATCAAAAGGGTGCCGCGAAGTAGGGAGAAAAAGAGAAATAGGTGAGGGGCAAGGGACAGAAAATGGCACAAATCACTTGAAGAGGAGGCGCATGTGTTCAAAGACGAAGTTGAATTCAGTAAAGGATGAAAGCACAGGCAAGGAGCACAAACCGTCAGACCGAACGAAGGCTGGTGGAGAAGACACGCACGCACAAGAGAGAAGAGACATCAGTAACAGGGCACAGCCAGCTCAGGATTGCAGCACCAAGCGGCAGCAGCAAACACAGCAGGATGAAAATGCGACAAAGCTTCAATTGGTGAAGCAGTTTGCATGTCGGGCTGCGGCCGTTGGCGCAAGCGCTACTGCTACCAGAGATCGGCTACAGGGCGGTCGTTTTCGTCACCTCAATGAATTTCTGTACACGAACAAAGGGGAGGCGGCGTTTGCAGAGTACCAGAGGGAGCCCGAATTATTTGATATTGTGCGTCCTCTGAAGTACTATTTTCGCTTTGTTTTGTTGGGTGAGGGGTGTAAGCAGAGGACACAAGGGTCTGTCAAGCCGCAGGAACAGGAGTTACGCTTCTCAGTTGTTTGTGCTTCTGTGTGTGCTACCGCTGCTGCTGCGGCTCTTGCTGAGCTTAATCCTATTGCTGCTTCTGCTTGTGCTCGCTTCAGTACCACGCGGGGTACCGCGCACAAGTTCGCCGTTGGCCTTTGAATCCTCTTGACATTGTGGCCGACTGGTTAGCAACAAAACCAAAAGAATGGATGTAAGTGAGACGTATGCTCAGCTGGAATACCTGGTATGCTGAGCCTGGGAAGGTTGAGTCTAGTACCGGCTTTTCAACTACATTTTTTTTCACGTATCCAGTTCATTAGTCGCCTAAAAATGACCAGTTAAATATTAATGTATGTGTGCTTTGGCTGATGCAGCATCGGCGATTTTGGATGTGGGGAGGCGGCATTAGCTCTTCGTTTTTCAGAGAGGTAGCGTAGCGGTTGGAACGCTAGCCATGGCGGTTGTTTCCAATGAAATCGCTTTCTAGCTGTTGTTTTTGTTATCGCCGTCATTAATGTGATACAGCTTAACTTGTGGCGTCATCCACCTATCTAACTAATATCGTGTGACAAGCACATTTGAAAAGATGCACGTTTGTTCCTCAATAGTACCTGCTGCTTTTGTTTTCCAAATGGATACTAATAAGCTAAACGCAGTTGCATGTATTTGCCCAGCCGATTAAAAAGCATTTGACGGGCAACACGGCAGCGCATCATTGTATTGCTGATGAGGGCTATCGTCCTGTGCCGTTTTTTAGTACTGTTTTCATCTTTATTGTGCATTTTTTATAGAACGTTTCACTCTTTCGACTTGGTTGCGGCAAACGAGCGGATTACGGCCTGCGACATTTCAAGTGTATGTATACCTCACACTTTCTTCCTCGGCAATATGTTTGTGAACAAATCTGCAGTGAATGCACCCTGCATTTATTTTCACTGCACTACTGCATGTCTCATTTGCCGTGTAAATAAAAGGAGTAGAGAAACAAATGCGTTGCTTGCGCTCAATTTTGTCCTTCATTTCGTATTTTTCTCCTGTCACCAGTTGCTGCTATCACCCTTCGAAACTAGACGAAATCATTATTAATTATGTATATTCATATCGCTGTGTACTGCTCTATGCGGCTCTTCTACAATTGATGTTAAGCAGTGATAGTAAACGTTGACGGGCACGTTCGTTGTCCTCTTTGGTTTTGCAGGTACCGTTGGCTAATGCAAGTTTAAACGTGGCTATATTCTGCTTGAGCTTGATGGGCCGCGATTGGCCTGCTTTCTTACGGGAGGCTCACAGACTGCTTAGACCGAGGTAAGTTCAGGGGGTATGATCCCGGTGTGGCAGGCCCTAGTTAGTAGCTCGCCTCTTTCTCCCACTTTGCGATTTAGGACACCTCTGCGTCAACTTTGTGAATGTTTACTCATATATCCAATCCTCGAAACTGTTGACCTCTCGGTGAAGGAGTGTTAACGTACGGGGACCCCACGGTTGTGCAGTTTCTGCCAGCCCGAGTGTTCAGACGTTCCGGCTCAGATTTTGTTTGCAGAGGGATTTTGATCATTGTTGAAGTGTCCTCCCGCATTCCGTCCCTGGCAGACTTCGTCGCAGCTATTGAAAGTTTGGGTTTTAAAAGCGTCAAGCAGGTACTGGGGCACCTCAGCATGCTTTGAATGCACAAGTGTCCAAGGGAGGGGGAAAACTCGGTATATTACCGCCGTACAAAATTCCTTCCCGTTCAGTAAACTAATTTGGTTTTCATGGCGCTGCATAGCTTGTGTATTTAGCTTTCCTAACTTTAGGGTAAATTTTCCATTCATTTAATGCAGAGACGCGCATATGTGTCGTACGCGTTTCTGCCCATTCAGAGGGACTTGGCCTCTTTTTTTGTCCTATTGGAGTTCTCACAAGAAAACAAAAAGAGCAAAACAGGAACAAGACTTTCCCCGAATCTGCTGCAACCCTGCCTCTACAAACGCCGCTAGCAGCAGCCGCCAACGTTGCAGCGGGAAGTACTTCCGCATGAGCGCAGCAGCAGCGGCACAGCAGGCTTCTGCTGTTTTCCTGCAGCAAAAGCAGCCGTCGTAAGAGTCGCAGAAGCAGCTGGAGACTTAACTGCCTCATGTAAATCACTTGAGAAAGAATTATTTGCAATATACTTCGTTCCAGACGTAAGACCAAAGCTCGCAAGCCCTTATTTGCTGTCTGTCTCCATTTTGCTGCCCCCCCTGCGGTGGCGCTCGTAGGCGATGGAGTCCTTTGGATAAGTAAAATGCATTAGACCGTACTGCAGCACAACAACCAGTGTGAAGTCCTTTTGGTTTTAAGCGGCTCTGCACATTTTGCTCAGAGCTGGTAATGGCTAGGTCCGGATAGGTCCGGGCGGATAATTTGCGCCCACAAAATATGATTTTTTCCTGCCAAGATAGTAATTAACTTGACATTAATTAACTTGTCTTACCAAAAAAAAGCAGACTGTCCAGGGAAACGCAGTGGCGACTAACAGCGCGTTCGCCAGTGCCTGCAGCAAGCGGTTGCAGATTTCATTTTTGAGCAGAAACATGCTTAGTTCTGACAAATGAGTTTATATAATCAGTGGGCATACCAAGCAGAGAAGGGACTGTACAGCTGCGACCAGCGACGACGGCAGCGGTGGCTACATTTTAGCACTTTTACGAGCAGCAAGAACACCAGCAGCGACTGCAGGCGTAGCTCTTCCACTTCATTTGCTCGTATTTGCTTGTCTCTTACGTCTGTATTCCTCTGGCTGTCTGCAGCAGCGTGAAACGGCACTCCTGTTCTGTAGCCAAAGATAGACTCGGCTACAACGCAACGCACAGCACTTCATGAGGCGAAAATGACAAACTGAAAGGACAGTTGGGGCTTCATAGTTTGTCTAGCAGCGCCTGGCCCCTGCTCTGCACAAAACTAGCAACGGACAGTGCGCCTGCAGCGCCGGGTGGGAACATACTGCGCAGCGTTGCGGCATGCATATATATTCATGTATAGTAAGTGCTTGAGTTCGTCTGTTTGTATGCTATATTTGTGCATGTATTTATGGGAGCTAAATAGAGACGGAATGGGCAGTGTGACAAGGTGCAGGTACGTTTTCCAATACAAATTAGCTTGTGTCCACCAAGATATTGCTCAAGTGACTAAACAGCATATCGTAGCAAAAGGGCACCGTTAAGCAAACGTATCGTAGTAACCCCCAAGTATGCGCCGTGGCATGCACATTAAATGCACAGTGAGAAAACAGCATTCGCGAGCAGCAGCAACACCATCGACAAAACTAGTTTATTCGGAACCTCAAGCAATTAAGTCGCCCACGCATCAATGAGTAGTTTTACATATGTGTAACAGATCAGGGAGCGCCTGCTCTAGATACAAGTGAACCTGTAAGTTCACGGAAGAGAGACCAATACAACCCACGCACTTTCGTCCGCTACGCTTTTTGTCGTTGTGACTAAAAGCATATTGAGTAAAATAACATCACGTGTTAGGAAGGAATAAAAGGTAGAAAATGTATAGCTACTTAACTGAATAGGGACTAACCTAGCAGTGCAATCACCGGGGAACCCAACATAGCAGAGACGCTCCCCTCTATTGCTATTTGTGTCGCAAAGACCGTAGCCCGGGAGTTTGCCTCTACGATTTCGGATAAAATGGGACGGTTGACTCCAGTGGGACACCAGGATATAGCGAAGCCTGCAAGGGTCACAGAGAACACTACATAACGAAAAGAGAAAAATCGAAAAATATTGAAGGTAGAAAATATCAAAAATCACAGAGGAAAGGAAAATCGAACCAACAGCACTAACACCCTTTAGAGCAAAAAAGACTAAGTAATAATCAAGCGCGAAAGTTAAATCACGAATCATGAGACACACAACGTACAACATATATTAAACAAATGGGGTGGAGACAGCGTCTGCTGGGACCGGATACAGTAAGCGCCAACAACGGGGCAATAAAGCAAGTAACTCCAACACAATTTTTTTTTAGATAAAGCAACAAGGCCCGTTTCCTTTTCGTTTCGTGCGTTCTCTTACCTAGGACTAGCATATCAACTGCATAGAACCCGAAATACTCTGGTCTTCTCGGGATCCCCAGCAAGCCAATATAAATAAGAGGAAGAGCAAGTAGAGTGCCACACTGCCCGACAAGGGGTCGCCCATGGCAAGGGCTCCATTTCTCGGCTTGGTCGCCCAGCCAGCCTCCAAAGAGAGAGCCAAGGAGGCCCCCAACGAGGGGGCAGGCGGTAAGGAGAGACGCCTGCCAGTCCGGCATGCCAACATATTCGAAGTACAAGGTGTAGAATTGAAATGCATGCAGAGGAATATAGCCACATATGCCTTGCAGCAGCAAGAGCAAGAACGTGCGGCTCAGTGCGGCATGACAGAAACTCGCGCACTGTGCATACAACCCTTGACACAGCGTAGGTTGAAGTGTAAAGTCATATGGATATTCAGACATTTGCAAGCCATCAACAGAATCTGCAGGTTGTTCATTCACTATCATTGTCGTTTTTGTCTGCTGACTTCGCCGGGGCTCTTTCGCTACAATTTGCACTAGAGCTGCTGCGAACAGAGAGATAACGCCCGCTGAGAAGAAAGCAACACGCCACCCCTGCAAAGCGAAAGGCAAAAGCACAATTCATTGACTAGCTTATTAACTTACTGAGCATATTAGTTCACCTAAAGTGCAGCAACGGCACACGCAAGAAACTACGGCTCCGCTGGAACTCAGGTCCTTCTTGGCTGCCCGCCAGAGTTGTATGGTTTGATTGTGTCTGTTCTAGTTGCTAGTTTGCAGAATTCACCTTCACCCCTTCTATAACGGTAAGATTCGCGACAGAGCCGCCTATCATCGCGCCTAGAATGCACCCTGAAACGAAAATACAGCACCTCCACACACATATACTTAAGTGCATGTAAGCTAAATCTTTTATGCATTCGCTTAAATGCATGCGCTTGTAATTATTTCTATGTGTGCACTCATATCTATGTATGGCTCCACAGAAGCGTTCACATATCCATGTATTTGCAAATATATGCGGAACCTTGTGGGCACGGATGAGGCGCTGTCCAGATTTTATAGTTTGGCTTTTTCATGGTTTAGGGTTTGGAAGGTTGAGTCTATGGTTCACCGGCACACAGGAAAAGCTGGAGCCACCCGAAGTGCTCGCCTCTCATAGTCGGAGGGAAGAGATCGGCTATGAGCGACTGAGCCACAGGGCCAATGCTGAAAGCCAAGCCAGTGTACAAACATATCCATCAGGCTGAAAACTATGATTACAGCATCACCAAAATAAAGCGAGAACGTCAGAAGAGGGGAAAAAAGAAGCTTATTAAAACAAACAGAGACACAACCATGCAGGAATAGCATCCAAGCAACAGTAGCGACGCCTGAATCACTGCACTATAATCGGCTCTGTGTGGCGTGCTGTGCCCAAATAGATTACGGTTTAAGACTGCCTATTCCACTGTAGTTTGCTACATACCTAGCCATGGCCACCCCGTTTAGCGCCTTTAAAAGGCAAAACTGCCAAAATTTGGTAGCGGAGGCCAATAGTACGGCCACAACGCCCCATCCAGCGCAGCCTAGGGCCAGAAGCCGCACGCGGGAGGTGCGGTCCGCTAAAAGTCCCCATAGAAGGCCTGATATGGCTTGAGATACACTCTTAAAAGAGGAAACAGGCAGCAATAGAAGGAGAAACACGGAATGGGCGACAATACACTCATTGAGGACGAACCAGTGTCTAAATGAAGTACTCAAGGTTCCAAATCAAAAAGTTCGCCACGAACTTGCCTGGTAAAATACCAAGGATCCCAAGTCCTGCAGTGCCCACCGAAAGTCCGACTGCAGCGATTTGAAACTGGCCGGCATCAATTGCATATCGACCCCCTCTATGCCGGACACCACGTTCAAAACTGCAGTGTGCAAACATTCTAACAACGAGGCCAAAATATGATATTGATAATGGCGTAGAACGAACTTAAATATAGCAAGTGGCCAAACGAGAGTCAAAAAAACGAAGTGGTTGAAGGAAAACACACCTGCCTGGGTGCGGGCAGTGGAAGGCCTCAATTTAAACTCGTTGCCGTTCGTCGCTTTGGTAGGAGTGCCATTGCTGTAGTAATGGACACACACAGACCGTCGTAAACTGAGTTAGAACGGCGCAAGCAGAAACTGGGAAGTGCCGAGTCGGTTTGCACGTGTCCCCGTTATCTCTTTCTTTGGCTGTGGAAATGCGGTTCACAGAGGAATAAAGGCTTGATAGTGATCGAATGCTGTCTCATTTGTGCTTTCGTCACACTCTGAGTCGTAGTGTCCAGTTGGCTGCCGCAGGAGGACCTGTGAGGGCCTTTCGCCGCTGCTGCTAGGCGCTTCATTTCCTGCTGCTACTGAAGTAGGAGCTGTGGCAGGAGAAGGATTCATGGTATTCAGAGTTGCTGGATCTGCTGCCAGCAGTGCGGTCTAAGCGCAGCTGCTGCCGAAACTGGGTTGGATTAGAGCACCACTGTCTTGGCATAGGAGGGACGGCGACAATGTACATGAAAGAAGCGGTGGCCTTACACACTTAAATTTGTCAATTTGAAAACATAAACGAAAAATGCAATGAATGGTAGGTAGGTAGGTATGCAGCCGCGAAGAGTCCGCGCCGTCCTGGGCTTAATCTGGTCGGTGATGCGATCGAGTCAACTGAAGTATGCAAGCAAAGAGCAGGATCAGCAAGTATGAGGTGGGCCTAAATAGTTGGTCTGCTGCTGTTTGTGCTCGAGAATATTGACACGAAGATTACTGAGGAAGGCTTGGACACAACGCGCAACCGCGATCCGAAGAGTTGCAGCTTCTGGTGACTCGGCTGCTTCTCTGCTATCTCCTCCAACTCTTCTGTTACACGTTTGATGGTGAAGTAGATGAAATCTCATATAAGTATTGAGCTTCTTTAAAGTCGAAAGGTTGAGAAGAGCCTTTTGCGTTTTGTTCGAGTGCGTAACGTTGCTATTGAGGCCAGTGGTAGGGCCGCTGTGGTGCCGTACTTCCAAAACGTCTTTGCATACTCCTCAGGTGTAAAAATTCATTCAAATGACCAATTAAGTGCAGTTGGCAATGTTCAAAGAGGGACAAATGAGCATTCCAAGATTTGCAGACAAGGAAGCCTGGAGACAGCACAGAGTCCACTTTAGCTTGTTTGCCGACCTTATTGCCAACCTCCGTTATTGTGTTTGCCCTGACTCCAGCGTGAAGGATCAAAAGTTACACTAAAACATTAACAGGCAATATATGAGATCCACTGCTTGTAAATGACAAAGTTGCCGAGAGCCTGTATCATCAGCGTATGGAAGCAGTGTTAGAGGCCCGTACTTGATGCAGTAGCATTCAGCTCTACTTTCTTGTAGGGCCACTTGGGCACTAATTAATGTTCTTTCTGCTTTAATCATGTTGAGGTGACCCTATCGCTATTGCTTGACCGGCCCTTTATGAAATTATTCACTAAGTAGACCACGGGCCCTGCCTATCAGTTGGGGGCAGCTCCCAGAAATAATGAAGCACGCTAAGCTCTTGTTATGAATTAAAAGTTCAAGGACCACTTATTTTGGTTTACAGAAGTACGGAACACCATTCACACGCACCAATAATACTCACCACGGATGTACGGAGCACGGGGAGCATAGGGGACGAAACAGTCAGTATCTTCGGTTCTCAAAGGCCAGGGATCCGCAGATTTTCTCTCGAAAGCAATATATACGCCGGCAGGAGGACGAACTCTCACACAGCCAAGGAACATGCACAGAAGATGGCCTACTCCCCATGAGATCTTGTGCTGAGCGTCCACCAGTCACACGTCCTTAATTTTCTTTCTCATAGTAAGTGATACTCGTAAACCAAATTTGCTGCCACTAAAGAATGTCGTCAACGCATCAAAGTGAGATTTCCAGATGTCGTTCTGCCTCGTGGGCAGTCCAGTCCTTTCGCCAGATGACCAAAAAGGACGTGGCCGAGTCAAAGTTTCGCCCGCTGCACAGTGATGGCTTCCTAACTTCCCCGTTATTGCAAGAAGCTTCTCCACTGCCCACGATAAAGATACATTCTTCAGGAAATCAACCCAGTCTAAGCTGCTATCATTCTGCAGTAACCCGTTTAATAAAGCTACTTAAGATGCCATCTTCCAAGAAGACTTTAAAGGTTTGACGAACAGCCTCTCACGAGGTAGGTGTAATCATACCCATGCTCTGCAGTGCGTCCTTTTCTGAATTACCATCTTCTCACATAACGACTTGAACCACAACTAGGGCACGCACTCTCTTGCTATACGCATAGCACCTCGTTTCGCACCATCGTAACACTCGACTCTATCCTTCAACTCTGGGATTTTTCGTATCTCTATTTAGACTAACGGTGGCTGGCTCTTCCCCTCGACTTCTCACTCTGGATGCGCTGTGCAATATTGGGCCGCTGATCCTGCCGATTCATCTAGGGCTGTGGCCGCTACTTTCCGTCTGATGAAACCTCGATGGCGCTGGGGCCTGTCACCACGGCTCATATCATTGCTTTTCACTATTCCTTTATTGCATATATTTGCTCTGTTAAAAAGTACTTCGCTTCCGTCTCGTTGGTCCCCTGTAGCGGCCTGTTTTTTGGCTGAAGGGCTCTAAAGAAGCTAACAAAATCACCAGTATCATGCGCAGTTTTCCCACGCTTGCTACCTGGCCTTTTCACTCGTCAGGTCCTTTCAATACGAGAGCAGCACAGAGAAATGGGGGCGTAGCCCCCTTGCACTCGAAACAGGTGTACCCATCCCCAGTCTTCACCTCCCGTTTGTAACCTGCCTCACGTCTTTGCTGAGTCTCTCCGTCAAAGACTCCCACTCATTGGCACAGATCTTGCTTGTTCAATAGGCTATGGAGTTCTCACTAGTGTCTGCAGTATCTTGTGCCTCAGATAGACTTAAGGGTATCGGCCACCTCTTGCAACGAAGTTTGTGTCACCAGCCCGGCGTGTTAAAGCAGATACCGCAGTATCAGGCAGTGACGCCAAAGTACTGAACAAGCTTGCCTTTTGGAGGCGGCTCACATTGACCCAGCATAAAGGAGAACTTTGCTGGGTAGTGAACAAGGCCTTTCTTCCAACTGGGACGTGGGGAATAATCTGACGTTGGGTTGTGCCTGGACCCATTTCAAGTCGTTTGAATTAATATTTGAAACATTTATGAGGAACCAGCACATCTCAATTAGAACCCACGTCTTCCTGTCCTGCATCTAGACCAAATGCAATAACTCCCCCATTGCTGCATTGGTTTCGAAGACGTAAACAGCACGGTTGTCCGGCTTCTGTTGTACTGCTAGCATAGTGCTATCACTGATTTCTACTCTGTCATCCTCTTATGCATGTGACTTGAGAGCGAGAAAATGAGTCCCTCCACTCGTGGAATTCTGCAGTTTGACTTTATTTTCCGGCCGCTCGTAGTGCCTAGTCCTCACGTGCAGCATCTTCTCGCTGCGTAGACACATTTGAGTACACCCATTCAAAGCGTCTTATTCCAAAACGTCTTCTTCACTTGGTTCTTATGTGCGGGTTGCGTACTCAGAAACACATCCAGGGGCAGTGCCCAACTGTAGTGAGGCAAGCCCACACCGGCTTGCAGATACAACCGTGTAAAACACTGTTCCAGAAACCTGAGCTGCACTGCATGCGTCTAATAAGGCAGGACACACTCAGGAGAAAAATACGGGGTACGTCATACAACGTGACATTTTAAAATGAGAAACACCTTAATTATGTCGCCTTACTCTAAGGAGCAAAACGCTTTTTCTAAGCTTCTATGGTTGCTAAGCCTCTTAGCAGCCTCTGCCAGAGGCCTTGCAGCTGGCGCCAGAGGCTTGAAGGACTCTTAGCATCCCATTGTTTTTTACCTTCCATAACACATTTATTGCTTATGCTTGTGGAGCTTTTTCCGTAACGTTTTTTGCAGTTTTCGTACCCCACTATTATGCCTTGAACTACTCCATATCCCGTGTTCGGCATTAAGACGTCACTTGGGTCCCTGGCGCACGAGTTGCTTGTAACGGAAGCGATACTAAGTTTTAATTGAGCATTGACACATGTTTACTGCTTTTCTGACTCCAATTTTTCAAATGAAGGCATCAACAGCAGTTTTCCCCTCCGTAACTCTGGCGGGGGACGAAGACTAATCATAGTCGCCGGGGGCCTCCTTCTGCATTGAATTGCTGCGGTTTGCCTGTACCAGACTAACGTAAAGACGGGAAGAACTAGTGCAGTCCATTATGTTTATAAACTGACTCGCGCACCGGCCTAGTCAATCAATGTGCGATTTCTCGCGCTGCGGCAGGCGCTGCGGCAGGCGCAGCATTGTGGAAGGAACATGCAAAACAGCTGAAACAATCATTTCATATGCATTGATATTGGTTAACATGGCCCAAAATTAAACCACGTGCATTCGTCCTGTGCAAATGGAAGCGAGGGAAGATGTTCATGTGGCACTTCACTCGGGTCTTCATTGATGCTTGCAATCGCAAACTTTTGCACGAGGGGAGCCGCTGCAGCACTAGGAAAGATTCGTCTCGCCCTGTTACATTCGAGACTGACAAACATCGGAGGCTTCTCTGCTGCGCCACCAACTGAAACCTGTTCTCCGCTTCCGCACTGATGAATCCGACGCAAAAGCTGGCTTCAACATGGGGCCTAGGAAGTGTTCGGTTTCTGCATACTGATGCAGCTTTCATTTGCCATAAAGTCCCGCGCGAGTTTGGCTGTGGCTTCCCGCAGCATCTTGCGACTGGAGAGCTTCGTAGCTACAGCAGGCGTGTGCATCGTGTCTTCACCTCCACAAATAGTCAAGCCTCTGGTGCCTGCGAGTCAAACGACGCCATGCAAGCCGACCCAGAAAATGCGAGTATTGAACCACTTCTAGCTCCGCATGTTGACCCCAAGAAGGCGCACAACAGAGAGCGTGGCGACTCACCTATCACTGGCAATATGGCAAGACCTCAGCAATCTCTGTCTCCGAAGACTAGCTTTCCTCTACTCACAGCCGCATCTGCCCGTGCCGGGGAGGTGCTCGACGGACAAAGGAGCAGTGACACGATTGTACCTGCAGCGCAAGCCCTGGGCGATGCTGTGGGTGCATGCACCAGAGCCGCATGCGATAAGCCTCTACAGCTATTACCGGAGCCTTCAACGCCTGAAAAACTGGAGAAAGAGAGAGGCAAATGACACCTGACTAGTTCTACTTTACATGCTCCTCGAGTAATAGTTTGCCAGCAGCCGCCAAAAGTTTACCTCTAGTTGTGCATTGTCATCGATGTGTACGTAATTGGACCGACAGCACGATGACGTATGCGCTCCCTCATTCTCTGCCTGCATTGTTGCAGAGGCCGCAGGCCTATCTGTTTTTCGCATCGGCTCCAACAGAACAAAATCAAGCAAAAATCAAACTCCGGATTCGTCTCAAAGAGTCAGTCGACTACTGCAGGGGCTCTGCGGCTGTTCCTGGCCCTCGGCACAGAAAATGCTGCGCCGCAAGGAAGCCTTTGTAGTAACTAAGGACAAGTGAGATCGTCAGCCGGCGCTTGTGTACACACTACATTTTAATATGGGTTTAGTGTTTGCGTGAGGTGTGTACACTGTACGTCATGCAGCATACCGCACTGTGGTGCACTTTGTCAATGAAGCCACACTTCTTAATATTCTTTCGGGAAGTTTAACGATAAATCTGCATCCGCAGGTACTTTGTTAGTATGCTCTTCTGCGTAGAACTTACATCCGTGGACGGTTGCGATTACGTTCCCTCCTATTAACGTACATGAACAAATCCCGTGCAAACACAATCAAACGCAGAATTCGTTTGTACTTCTCTTCGCACTATTTACATTGTTTCTCCATATTTTTTGTATTTTGCACTGCTGTCTATTCCTAGGTGCTTCGGTTGTTTCTCTGGTCACTGCTACTGCTGTTCTTGGTTGCACTGGCTAGTTGCAGTTGCATTCGATGCTTGCTTGCAGAAACGCGGGAGAGCACCTCCAACAAATAAGAGATACGAAGAGACGGAAGCCCATTCCTATGGGCACGCGGCTTGAGCCAGGCGACTGCCTGTACTTTCCCAGCACTAACAGCATCTCTGACAGCAGCAGTCTAGTGTGCAGACAGCAGCAGCAGAAGCAACAGCAAAAGCACAGGGAACTCTTGCTGTTTTCAGACGCAGATTTTGTAGTGGTCAATAAGCCACATGGAGCTCCACTAAAGAAACTTGCAGTAGGTTAAGGAGCCATCAAGGGCCTGCGCCCCTTACAAATTGCATTTGCTGCAAAACTAACGGAATGATTGTGTTTCCTTCCCCAGAAGGTTAGCTATGATTGTCGTAATTGGACTCTTGCACTGCTTTTTTGCTGTAGCGTGAGCTGACGGCTTTCTTAGAGGATACTTCGGGCGCATCTGCAGGCGCAGCAGAGGTACCATTATAAATAGCATCGCTGTTAAATTTGTGCAGCACCACAGTTAAACATTGGCCTGCAACAACAGTCAGATCTAGTCACCACCACCATACACAATGCTGCCTGTTTTATGAGTTTCTTCTCTCTGCCTTGTTTATCTCAGCCCTTAGTGCCTTTGACTGGCCACGATCACCACTGCAGCGGAGCGGTGCTGCTGTGCCGCAGTCGTTCTCTGGCATCAACTATGCGCACGTCAATTATTGAGTAAAAAGAGAGATGAACCACAGTGCATACCTACAGAAGACTTCCTCGCTTTCACGTCACTTTTTCTGAATTGATTGCTTTTCTTTGATGCGCCTCCTGTCTTCAGTGTGTCGTGGCTTTACTATTAGTTTCCCTACTGCTAGAATTAGTATTGTGGGTATAAATATCAGTGTCATCGTTGTTCACTTCGTTGGGCGTGTCCTCTGACCGCAGTGGGGGGTTCGGGACTCAGAAGATTCTTACCATTGTAGAGGGGAGTCCTCCTGGCAGCAGCGGCGTTGTGAAGATTCCTCTTAGGCTGGACCAGGTCCGTTCAAAATATACCTATGCCAAATCTGGTTGTCTGGTTGTCGCTTCGGCTCACCATTAATCCCCTACTTGATGTATTGCAACTGCATCTGCATCAAGTTTGTTTGCTCTTCTTTGAATTAGTACATTGGATGAGGCCTCTGCGCTGTTTGGTGTTTTTAGACAGTTGGCGCTGCGCTACCATGCTGTACGCATTTAGGAGGTTCCGCTGCGGTTACGCAGTGGACGGTGTTGCGCACAATGAAGGCATCAGTTGATAGACACGGTGCCTATAACCAGCCGAACAAGGGCTTGTGGGGGCCCATGAGGAGTCCGATATGGAATGACAGGCAGCGGATATCAGTGCTGCTTCTAGAGACCGAACTTCGGCTATCGCGCGACCAAGTCCGCGCTCATTGCGCATTTGGTGGGAGCTGTATCGAAAGCATCGGCAGCAGCGGAAGCTGTAGCAGTCGCTGGCTGTTTTTAAGACCTAGCAGTCCGTCGCTGCTGGGGCCGACTAAGCCGAAAAACACTGACAGAAGTATGCAAGAAACAAATATACTGTGTTATTGCTGCGTGCAGGTCTGCGCTGTCCGGTGAAAGGCGACCAGCTGTATACGCAGCTGCTGAAGATGTGGCAACGGGCCGAGCAACAGCAGAAATGTTCTTCGGCTGACGCTATCCCAGAGAAAAGCGATGAAATGGGAAAAGAACAAGCAAGAGAACGGGTGACACTCCCGTTGCATGTTGCGCAGATAAAGTGGAGGACGCTCGCAGGTAGGGCATACGGCGTAGCTCTAACTCGACATTGCATTCCGGGTAACAGCGACGAATCGCAATAGCTCCAGTAGGAGCTATGTACGAATCGTCGATTCCCACGCAGGCGTGCAGGGCCCCAACGTGTACCAGTTAAAGAGACAGATATAGACGGTGCACAGTGCATTGCACCCACCGAGTACAACACTGCAAATTGTGCCGTTCTGAACTCTACGCAGGAACAGAAGTAACGGTGTCCGCTCCAGTAGGCGATTCTGCCTGCGCCGAATTTAAGGCCTGTGGGCTTTCCTGCGGAGTGAACACTCCGAAGTGGTTGGCTCTTTGAGAAGCTGCATATGCAAATTATTCAACTTATGCACGCGGCAAGATTACTAATTAGATGTGTAGACAGCGTGCTGCTTACAGGTACAAGTGCCTAACTTGGATGCATAGGAACAGTGATCACTTGGGCACACAACCATTACATTCAGCACGAAACATCACCTCTGTAGACTACTGGCGTGACCCCACTAGCCGTAAGCGCCTGAGACGAAGTGGCTAAGAACAGCTTGCAAAGGTAAGCTGCATAGCTCTAAGCGGGCACTACTTCTAGGGTAAAGAGCGTGTGACACCGCAAATGCGCTGTCGACGGATCTCAGCTTTCGCCTCAGAACTAAAGGCGCATAGTTCCATCGGTCAGACTGAGCTACACCAGTCAGTTAGTGCCGCGACTTTCGCCAACAATAGGTGCATGCGGCTATACTAAACTAAGTCCGAATTCTGTCTTAGGTACTCCGTTTCCGAATTCAGCTCTGGGAATCCACCTGCTGCACCTGCTTGCAAATTATCGGTATGGAGCTGAAGCTTATTCCTACTGACTTCTAAATGAGTCATGCTGCTGCTAAGATAGAACTTCCAGTACAGCGCAAAACTTTTCGCTTGCACGCCGCATCATGAAATACGCAATAAATGAAAACAACGACTCGGCTGCCGCTGAGTCCGGACGTACGCACGCGTACTTCCGTGCACACTTTGTGTAGACGGATGCATGCAGTTACGCCTTTATATATATATATATATATATATTATATATAGGTAAACTCTATATATACGTATATATACATACATTGCAAAGCCAGACCCGAAACACTCCCACCCGATTTCAACACCGAGGGCGCCCAAACAGTCTGGCATGCATTGCTTCGAGCAGTTGATACGAGACCTTTTGTGCATCTGCAGGTCCCGATGATTGTTCGGGCCCTCTTAAACACTTGTGGAACCCCAAACCACCAACACAAGCGGAAACTTCGCGCCGGGCACAGACAGCAGCGCCTGATCATGGAGATCTGATGCTGCCGCTGGTAGTCACTAAGACGAAGTGTTCAGGCACCGCAGGGCCTGCACATCTCTATCGTCTTCCTCTGCCTCCCCTCATGTCCCGTTCATCATCTGAGTAGTCGCGACGGCGTGGACTGCAGCACATGAACGCACAAGGCGTGCAAAAGCGGCGAAAGCTCCACCCCCTTGAGCAGCCAAAAGCTTGTGGTTCACTGCTTCACTGGCCAGATGATACGTTTATCTATCGTCATGTGGGTCCATTACCTGTAGGACCGCCGTCGATCGATGCTACGGCTGCGGCCCCTGCGGCCTCTGTAGTTGTAGTCGCTGCCTTCACTACTATATCCGGGACTGCAGCAACGCGCGTGCACGCACTAAACAACAGTTTTAAAAGCTCCCATTGCAAACAGGATACGTGGAACACTGAACAGAACGCAGAACAAGTAAGCAGCTGCTACTATCAGTTACCTTCTGCGAATATCACGGCTGCGCGGGCCGTCGGGAGAAACCCGCCTCCTCCTCCCGCCCGGACTTGCTCTTCTGCCTTTGGCTCCAGGTCCCTTGGCAATCTCTACTCGCAGGCTGAGGCAAGCAACACAGTGTACATGCACCTGAGTCTACGCTGAGGCGGCGGTAGGGCTTCACCATCTTATAACCTAACAGCTTTGCCTGATCGAGCAGGCCACAGGCAGGCCAGTCACTTGAGCAACTCTGCCCCACGGCGCAAGGCCGAATAAAGGCCTAATAAGCAAATCGTACACAGTGAGTAAACACCGCGTAACGAAGTCGCCGATAGCAAACACACAGGAACAATAAACACGAAAAAACAGAATGCACACAATCATGGTCCCCTCGCGTTAATATGTTTACCCGACAACAGAGCCGCAGCGCCGCCGCAGCCGCAGAGAAGTGAAAACGAAGACAGCAACAGGAGGCTGCTGCTGCAGCAACAGCTGGTGCAGGGTAGGGGCAGCAGCGAAGGGTAGAGTCGAAACGCAGGGAAGCGGCGAGCCTACAACGACCAGAGGCACCTCCGCATGCAATTGATTGAATTCGCACTTAGACGAAAATAGAAACATAAAATGAAATGGAACAACGACTGCTCACTACTTTTCTCGGTGTAGGATGCCGTCTGTCGCCTCTACAGCGTCCCGCGCATCCCGCGCATCTTCAAATGTCTTGAAACAAAAACGAACACCGCCAAAATAAAGCAAACATGAAAGAGGAACAACTCGGCGCAGGAATAACACGATTAAAATAGCCTAGATCCCCATACCCCGAGGCACAACTACAGTGAAAGAGGCCGGCGGGACAGCGCACCACAAATGCAAACCCCGGTGGGTTCCTGGCAACCCAGATGTTGCTAAGTTTTCCATAGCGCCTGAATATTTCCTCTAGCTCAGATGAAGTCGACTCCGGGTCCAAGTTGCCTGAGGTGAAACCGTATACAAATAAGAGCTCTAAAGGACGATGTTGGAGTAATGGATAAAGACGTCGCATCAACAGGCACTCCGCAGTTAAACCCTTCTCGTTGTAAGGAAATCTTCAATCATGTGAAAAGGTAACCCACCCACATACACCTTCCTCCCTTGGGTCATCTCGTCGTCCATACGATGCATCTTCTCCTGACAGCACGCAGCCAGAACCTCACGCTAAAACTTACCCAGTAAGCAGCCAGACGCAGCAAAAACGCCCCCTTCAAAATCGGCGTGTCCGCCCGTTATTCGAACTGTACATGAAAAATTGCGAGTGCGTTTTTAAAGGCATAACGATTCAGGAGTCGCTGTGGCAGCAACGGAAGCCTCCAACAGGCCATCGCGTTCAGTGGATGAGCAGTGAAAAGCCACTCTCACGGCTGTGTTTTTGCAACAAAGTAAAAATCTTACTTGCTACCGTATACGGCTCTCTCCAAAAAGCCAGGTGTATGAAGACGCGCTTAATGTTGCAAAAGGAAATGGACGGTGAGTCGGACCGCCACGACCGCCAAAGTTGTCCACGGCTGGAATCAGGTCGCAAATTATTTTTTATCTTTTTTTATTGTAATTCATCACTGCTGGAATTCACTTTGATTTTCTTGCTGAATGGATGACAGAAAATAACTTGTTGGAACCCAGCCCTAGCAGCCCCACGCTGTGGCCCTTACGGCGCAGCTGTGATGGTGCGGCGATGGTTTTTCACTGTGGGAGTAACGTGTATGAATGAGGTATCTGATTAATTTCTTGTTCCCAGGTTATTGCACTGCGCAGAACTAGTAGTCTCCACAATTTTAGGCTCTTTTGGGGTCTCCCCGTAGGCGGCACTTGGTCCTGGCGTTGGAGATGTGGGTTGCGAATTAGAAATCTGAATCTACTTCGTTCCTTTCGCGGGCCTCTGCATGCGCCCTTTCAGTGTTTCTTTTTAATTGAGCACCCGCTTTAGCTTTAGCGTTTCTTCCCGCTTTCGAGTCAGCTAGGTCGTGACTGCCTCACAAAGATAAACGTTTATTTAATTTGTATGAAAATGTATACATATTTAATAAATTTAAATAAATCAAAAGCATATTTATGTGTACCTAGTTATTTATTAACAAAAATCTGGACGAGCAGTACATAGGTTGCCTTTCGATTTAGCTTTTAGCTCCCAGGAAGCCTTCGGCTTCTCGTAGGAAGGTATTGTTTTTGTGCGTTGGCTATTTTCTGTCCCGCTGAATTTCCGACCGCTTTCGTCCTCAGGTTATATAATCATAAGAGCAGCTTTGGCCAGTTGCACATCTTGCGGCTCCATGTGTGCATTTTTTGTTAGGCTCATTTTCAGAGCCGCAAGCAAACGCATGCAACACTTTTGCGCCTTCCTCGTGTTCGTTATGTAGCTGCAGTACAGTGAGTTTACTGGTGCATTAATCCTCGTAACGTAGTATTGCGGGGGTGAAACTCTTCTGCCATGCGTGAAACTTGGGGGTCCGCAGGAGCCCAGTAATATTGCTGCGTGTATCGTCTTAGCTACGTATCTGATGTATCTTTGACATGCGACTCGTTGGGTGGATAGATATTAGCTGTGGGTACTGGTGCAGCACAGGCCACTGCTGCTGTCAAGTTCCAGGTAGAACTAAGGGGTAGTCTCCTACGTCAAGGAACATTTGACAGAAGCCCAGAACTATTAATGTAGGAGGCCCTGACCAAACCTTCCCAGTCAGCACCACACGCCGCATTGTAGTGCCACTTCTGCAGGCAGTACAGAGCCAAAGCGCCTCTCAGCCAAGAATCCATCACTGCACTCAGCTATCATTTCTGCAGGCAGTAGAAACCGCGTTGCAATCAGAAAGTGATGCTCATCGCAGAGTGCTGGTGGGTGGTGCAGCTCCCTTGCTCAAGAACGTAGTAGCCTAAAGCTCCTTTCCGGTGGTTCCTTTGGAAAAAGTCAGCTTCAAGAGGCAAATACGTACAGAAACTGAGTCGACGTGGCATTACTTCGCTGTGAGGTTTCTGGCTGGACCTTCACAGCATAGCAAGAGCTTTGACTAGACCCCCAGCACCAGGCGAAAAGGATTATTTTTTGCTCAGCTTCCACTCAAACCGTGGTTTTATAACAGTACTGCGTGTTAGAAGCAATGTGTTGAGAGGGGGGAACAGGAAAGACGAAGGTAAAAAACATTTCATACCGGTCTATGCTCTTGGCATGAGGCCTCTCCAGGCCAAGATTCGATAAGGCTTCTCCCGCAGTGTCGAAAAGCCTTCACTTCTTTCAGTGCTCAAAATGAGGCACAATATAAAGCTACTTCTCTGTGCAACCTCTAAAATCTGCTAGTCCTCCCGTAGGAGATTGCTGCTGCAAAGAGCCTTTCCGGCTCTCTTAGTTGCGCAAGCAAATCTCAATCCATGTTCAAATGTTGACAGTTTTGCATAGCCTTCAAGATCTCTCTGCATGTTCACCTGCATTAAAAGGCTGTCAAACATAAAGCAACTCAACTCGCCGTAAATCATCGGTTCTCTAGCGTTTCGTGCTGTTCTGAAGAGCTTTAGTACAGGGTGCCATTTGTGATGGAGAGTTCAGTTTTCACTTCAAAGAGTGCCTGGTCTACAGTAAAAATATTCGAGAATACACTCCGTCTCCTGTTCTCTCTCCGCTTAGCAGCTGCTTCGCAGTTGCGTATCTGTCCTAATTGTTCGTTTTGTGCTGATGCGTGGCGAAAAATACCAAAATTTGAGCTGAGTAAATTCGTATATCCCAACATATCGTTATTGTACATTTTACTAGAGGTTACAGTATTGAGGCTATGTCCAAAGTAGGAATTGATTTAGGGCTTTTTCTCGCCAGCTTCTTGTGCTAGGTATACAGAGGCGAATAGAAAACGGTTGTATATATGCGAACAAACTTATAGCAGTACACATACTTGAAGACTCCTGGCTGCTAGGCATTGCTGGCGTGGTGGCATCCCCTAGACGCTGGAACTGTCCCCTGCATTGTAGTGCTTAGGCGGTGAGCTAAGTGCTCTATTCCTTTTGATACGTCGAGCAGTGCTTAACAGTGGCAGTTAAGTAGCGCGTACACTGCATCTAACCCCAAAACAAGCGAAACTTGACGTCAGCGTGCAAGGCGGATCCTCGGAACCTCCTTGTTGCGTTACTTCACTGGTGTCATCACCCTTTCCGTTCCCCTCATATTGTCTTAATACTGCAGTAGTGCACCATGTGCAGTGCCTAGAATGCACGCAACTACAATGTACCCGAGAGATGGCCTTCAGGGTCATAAAATGCAGAATAAGAACACTGGGGTAGTAAATAGAAGTGGGAAGCGTGCAAACAAAGAAACCCAATGCTCGAAGGAGATGGTAAGGTGTGTTATGCAGATACGCCCACAGTTTGGAGCTGGAGCCACTCATCGGCACCCCTTTCCACTTGAAAGAACTCCATGCACACGCTCTATGATGCTGTAAGCAGTGTTTACTCGATTGCACGACCCTATAATTTGTCGAAATCCTAAACGCCTTCGAGTTATGCCGACGCATCAGCCTACGCACAACGGGCGGCGCCTGGCTTCGTCAAAATAATCGATGCACTAGCGAGAGCATTTTGCCGTATTCATCGTCCAGGACAATAATGGTCTCTTACTGCGCGCCGCTAAGATTACGACGCATAACGGTTATTAGATCCTTACTCACCTGCAGGAGCTCAGTTTGTCGAAGCCTTTAAATAGTCATATTTCTCGAAAGTTTCGTTTAAAGAGCTCACAATCACATTACTTGCAAGATGCACAACTAGGCGGCTGATGCAGTGCCACAGAAAACTGGCTTATAACAGTCTCAGGAGACAAGCACACTAAGCAGCGATTGGAGGCAAAAGTATCCGTGAACTCCGAAAGCCCGGCAGTTTGCAACCATCTTTAACTGCTTCCACGAGCAAGAGCCCATATCTCTTCCACAGTCGCTTTTCTTGGTGCAACTTCTTAGTCACTAGCGTTACAAATTTTTGCAGCGCCATCATCAACGCTCGCTACAGCAGGAAAGGCCCCATTTTCTTCGCACGCATAGGTCTTGGCTTATGAGCACTATCCGATCTTCCGCGAGTGGTGCATTGCTGCAGCTTACCAAGTAGAAGAAGAAACCAGTGCGTCGCGCAGCCGCCGCCTATTTCCTTTTCTAACTGTCTTATCTGCGGATCTGCACTCATAGCGTGTGCCGATCCTACCTAAATGTCTTACGCGGGTGCTCCACAAGCACCATGATCCTGCGACAGCTGGCTATTCTGGCCAGGCAGAGACCATCATAGTTTTCCCCAAAAATTTTGCTGGCTCGGCATGCGTACCTATACTACAGTATGCTGGAAATCCAGCTCTACTCTCGCCTCCCCAAAAAGTCAACCAGAAAGATCCCTTCAGCCGATAACGCTGGCCATTGTCTCACGTTATTACAACCACGCCAGTCTAGATTTAGTAAGTAGCCTGCTTCTCACTATCCCGGATCATGGCTCCATTTTTGTGCTCGTGAATTCTCTCAGCACATTGGCTCATTTTATTCCCACGAAGACGATATAAGCTAGCACCGTTCGACTCTTTTTGTGTACCTTATTCTCAGAAACTGCCCCTATGGCTCATGGCCCTGGAGCTACTTTCAGCTGAACATGCCCCCTAAGTCCTGCGTGCGATGACACTTGAGCGAAGGAGGCACTCGCAGCGGAGGCGTCCAATCGGGGAGGCTCAACCGTAAGGACGGATTGCCTTGTTGCCCTGAGTAGTTTGGCCTTTCTCATCATGCCAGGGGTTAGTTAACCCAGTGCACCGGGGCATAGGCCTGTTGACATCGGCTTGCAGGCCTCGTCTTCACAGCACAAGAAAGTCACTAGAGGCTCAAAACGGCTTACTTTATAAACCAGTATTAACTAGCCAATAGCACCCTTGCTCACCACACACTTAAGAATCAAAAATGGCTAATCTAACCAAGGCAGTCAAGGCACTGCCAACTAAACGGTTTTGAGTCCAGTCAAGCGAGTCGTAAGAGGTAGATTTCTCTGTTATTTCATGAGCAAAGTAGTCTACCGAGATCTCTGGCCCCGTAGACCATGCACCGTTGCATACGAGAGACCAACTCTTGACTCGTGTGATAAAATAGTGCGATAAAATAACTAACCCATTTGTTTTGTAGCTCAAAAGTCATACAACTAATGTTCTTCATGGAACTCGGAGTAGCTTCTTTCCAACCTGCGCCTGCAGCAAGTATGGTGGTGTCCAGGGCCTTGTGAATACTTCCATTTTTGCTCTTGATTTAAAGACTTATATCGCCATATTGGTGGCTCTTTTAGTTGTAATACCGCGTGATTACAGGGATAGCAGCTCAGACCACCTGAGCTCATGCACTTTAAAATACCATTTATATTTAGTATCGGTAAGCCGCTGGCACTCCTCTGAGCCTCCGCTGAAAAACGGAGCTCAGTTTCGATAAGCCAGGGGCGCCCTCCTGAGCCTCCGATCTTCAGCGGAGGCTCAGCGGAGTGCCCCTGGCTTATCGATTTTAAATATAAATGGTGTTTAAAAAGTGTATCACACTCACAATTACTGTTTGCTACAGATTTGCCCTGCCCCTCCAGTGGGCCAGGCCAAATATTACCTACATGACTCCTAACTGGCTACATAGGTACAAGCATGCCTACTAACGGCTAAGTCATTTGCTGAATCCATAAGAAACATTTGCTGATATTTTCCCTTCTGTCTTGCTCCTTCAAGGAGGTTCTTTGTCTGCCTCGTTCTGCGTGGCATGGCTGGTTGCATCTGTGAATGGCATACCTTAAACCTGGCATTGCTGCAGAGCACGCAAAGCGTAGTCCCCTGCAAGGCTCCGGTTTGTTTATCTGGAGATTCAAATCTGCATCATATTTATAACACTGAATGTAAATACCTTCGGAATAGTTCTTGCGCTTCACTGTAGTGCTGCGCAATGCATCTCCTCTAAGATTACACTGGACCATCACCACAACACGGTCTATGCTTTCGTTGTGACCGATCACAGTCATACCGCGACTTCGTGGGATGCAGTATTACAAATTAAAATTATAATGAAACGTGGGTGCTCAGCTACGAAAATCCCCCACTCAAACTGGAGCAGATCTCTTTTGTCATCTCCCAATAAAGCTCCCCAGTGGATCGTCATGGTGTCGGCCGTGAGCGGGCTGAGCGAGCACACGCATAGAAGTAATAAGCTGCCTTTAGAAGGCATGCAATCACATTTGGACCGCTTATTTGAACCAAAGATCGCAATATCCTGTTAAGTGCCTACATTGGTCGTTAATGAGGCGAGATGGAGCGGCAGCCTTGCGACGGGGTGACAGAAAGCATATGCATCGCATTATGCGGCCTTTAGATAGGAAAAGCCCACCTTTGGACAAACAATTCGTATCGAAAAACAGTTATGATTCTTGTTTCGAGGTAGCTGAGACTATGCACGGCGTTACGTGCCTCCCCCGCATGCAGTGCCGTTTCTAGTTCGTTTTGCCCTCGTCAGTGTCCAACAGCAGCACAGAGGAGAAGAGCTTGAAGAAGCGCAGCCGCGATTCTGTAAGCGTTTCACCACCGCGGTGACCGCTAGCGTATTCTCCCATGCAATAATGGACCGAGACCGTCGCTCCCTTTATGCCGAAACTGACTTCAGGTCATACAGTGGCAGTGGCAACAACTATTTCCTCTTGGATGGTCAGGATGAAGAGAAGAATCCTCAGATGCCGGAACTGCGACTGTCGCTGCGGGAACTTCGCATGAGGCACAGGAAATCGACAGCTGCTTCGCTGGGTCTCAACAAGGGTGTCCCGGGCCGTACAGTGAGGGCGTGGATTGCTTGTTTTCTGCTTTTGCCTTTGGCTTTATCGTTATCTGTGGCTAGCCTGAATAGAAGCGAGGAAGAGCAGCTGCAACAACAGCAAAACACTTTGCCCGCTCACGAACCAGATGTCCGAGTCCCCTCGAGCCCCTCATACAGGGCATCAGCAGCTTACGGTACTGCAGGAGATACAGAATTGACGCAAGGGAAATTGCCTATGACACCGAACCTCCACCGCACCTTCCTGTCTCTCAAACTCACAGAGGACAACGGGCTGCTGCGAACGCTACAGGGCCCCGAATGGGGACCAGTAAAAGAAGCGCTGCTGCGTTCAATGGACTCAGTGCTGGAGAGTCAGCCGGACGAGTTTGAAGATACAGACAATAAAGTGGAGACTATGCGGCTGATGCTTGCGATGGACTTGGCGTGTCTTGAAAACGTAGCGGTGGAGACCAAACTGGCTGTAGACAATGCGAGGGCCAGTCAGTCGGATAATCACAGCGAAGACATAGCAGCAAAAATAAAAGCAAACATCGACGCGAGGAGAAAACAGTCTAGAGCAGCCGAGCTGTGGGAGGTAGAGGTGCTGAAAGGCAAGCTGGGATCCAATCCCGAACTCAAAGCCGCGCTGCTCAAGTTGTTGCTGGCCGTCCGCAGCAGAGCAGCGTCAAGTGAGTACCTTAGTGCTACTGCTGGCACTGTGATGCTGCAGAGCGACCCGAGCCCCCGCAGCAAGGCTGAGGAGAATAGGGCTTATGAAGGTCAGACATTTTTGCTCAAGGCTGGCCAGCTGGCCGCCACTGATAGTCACATTAAAGAGAATGTTGTTCCCTGGTTAATCATTATATTCACTACTTTCTGAAAGAACAACTATATTCACATCCCTGTATCAGTGCACATCTGTTCTGTTGCACAATGTCGAAATTATCCGGTAAGCTCGAAACGCTGGCACTACTGCCAAAAATTGCACCTGCAGGAGTAGCAGGTGCAAGACCAGCGGCGGGAGCAGCTGTAATTCCTGAAACTTTCCAGGAGAAGCTCACAAACAAAATGAGGCGATTATTGTTTTTATGTGAGGCTTAACAAATTAGGGGAGCGAGTTAGGCTGGAGCTAGGGTGAGATCGGCGATTATCTGCTGTTAGCACCGTTCAATTTTGTTCACCGTATGTGTTGCCTATCAGTTTCTTTAGATTACTCATGGATGCACTGCGCAGCCCAGAAACTACTCAACCAGTCGAAACTGCCACCATAACAATCATTTTCTGTCAACTGCAAAATGAGGACGGTAGATGTAAGATGCAGGAGAGCCAAGCTGGCAACGGCTGGTAACCCACCTTGGAAGTCTTAGCCTGTAGCCCTAATTTAGCTTGAGCGCTCAGGAGAGCTACGTACGCGACCCCATAGTTTGAAAACATGTGTTGATCTGTTAGTCCCTCAGATGACTTAAAACATTCGCTGCCTAATGCTGTGCACTGTCACTTCAGTACATCTTCCAATTAATGCAGGAAAGCCCTACACTTGGGACGGCTGGAAGCGTATTTGCAGGTTACAGGAGCTGGACTGTTAAGAGGGGCCAGCTACCAGCGAGGTGAAATGAGGCTTGGGAGCCAAGGTAGACCTAAGAGTTGTCATGTGATTTAGGGCCTCGGCCACGCAGTAATGCTTTCAAGCAAACTGAGCTATGGTGTCGACAACTGAAACCAGGTGACATAGTGGGGACAATGCTCTTCGATGTGCTACTTTTTAGTTGAGGGGTCTCACGGAAAGTGCTGAGTTTCATGAACTCTTGAAAGGCCAAGCGTATGCGGATTCTCCTGCTTGTTCCTAAAACTTGCAGAATTGCCCGCCGACATCATTGCTGTAGCCCTTGGCAAAGCTAGCAAAGCACCTTCTTCCCGAGCCCCTTTCTTTGGAACATAGTCCTTACGGCCTAGCCGAGGGCGAAGACATAAACTTTATTTTTTAATGTCGCAGCAGCGCTCGAGTATTTTCGAGACTTGAAGCAACGCTTGCTTGCGGTGTTGCAGTGGCTCTAATGTCAAGGAGCCATAGACGCAGCATCACTATTGTGTTGTTAGGGTTCGCTGGTGCAACTTCTATCACTCAAGCAGAAGACCCTCGGGAAATTTTACTCAATCGAGAAAATGCCCTCTGCAGCAATCATCAATGTCATATACTCCGAATTTGCGGTGTGCTGCGGTCTGACCACAGATCACTCGTTATTTTGCGAGAGTAGTTACACTGGCAATTTTTTGTTAAAATTGTTTATGGATTTAGTTACTTTGCTAATTTGTCAATCGATGCATTTTCATACTACGCGCGAGCTGCAGCAAGTGGGGCTGCGTATGAGTTATGCTGCATGCAACACAGAAACTTCGCAGCCTAACCAAAGAACCCTAGTATCATTGAAATATCAAACCAGTAATTTATTATTCGCGTATCTTTAACCCCGTTTTCCCAGCACGGGGCAGAAGACGTCTACAGCGAAGCCTGAATTTGCGCGGCTCCATATGAACGCAGCCCCGCAAACGTCTGCATTCGCCGATGTTCCCTGTTGCGGCAGCTTTTTTATCCAAAACAAATTGTAAGGGATCCTCTGGAGTTCTACGGAGCTGATTACTTGCATATTTGAGGGTTCCCAGACGTCGGAGTGAACCGGACGACTCGCTTTTTCAGGTAGAATCGCAGTCGTCGATACGCTGGGGCCCTGTCACAAGTTTGTGTTATTCAGAAGCTCGCCAGTTGTACCTACGCAATCGGCATAGCCTGTCGAAATCCTTTTCTGTGTAATATTTATATCCTGTGCCCCCCATCCTCCCTGAAATAGACCTCTTTCTGCCTGGGCGCAAATCGATAGTGGCGACAGCGCCTCTAGTGCCCACACCGCCTTCGTTACAACTGCTGTTCAATGGCCAAGGGTAAACGGGGGGCGGGCCGCAGGCCTGCTGCTTCGTCCCGCAGCACAGCGGCTTCCCGCGCTGCTTCCCGTGGCGGTGCAGCTGCCTCAGTGAATGCAGAATATTTGTCCGACGGCTCTGAGGATTTCTTGCCTCTGAGCGGAGGGAGAAAAGATGAGCAAGACAGCGAAGACGAGACCGCAATTATGCAACAAATGGGACTTGAGGATGCCGAGGACACTGCCAGTGACGAGGATGGGGAAGAAAGCACGGAGGGGGGATCTGCAGAGTCGGATGAGGGTAGTGACGACGATGACCAAGATGATGGTAAAGCATCAGGTGAGCAAACTAGTCTTTATTTGATTTTTCCCGTTTGCATGCATCCACGGCTGCCTGCGCCAGTCAGACTCGAGTTTAGGTGCAGCCAACTACCAACTCCCGCTTCCCCCTCTGTTCATAGACGGCTATGGTGCTGCTGGGGATATCTAGTGGCACTTTTTTTCAAATAACTGAGCATCTGCAGTGTTAAGTACCTCTGCAAACCTTTGCCTAAGACCTGCACTGGTGCTTTTTCGCGTGTGTTGCTGCCGCCAGATGATGACGCTGCCAACTCCGCCCCGAGCTCCGATGAGGAAACCCGCACGGCCTGGGGCCGGAAAGCCAAAGACTTCTACGACGAAAGGAGCGACGAGGAAAGCAGCGAAGACGAAGAGGAGCTGCAGGAGAGAGCGGCTGAGGCGGTGCGGGTGACGGAGGTGGAGGAGATGGAGGGGGTAAGAGAGGAGCACTTCGGAGCCGATCCCAGGTCCATTGAGGCGTTGAAAAAGCTGCTCGACATGCAGGGCAAGTCGCTGCAGCAGCAGCAGAAGGGGGCCGACAAAAAAGCGGCAGAGGGAACTGAACAGGAAATGCTGTGGCAGGCGAGGCTTGATGCGGTAAGCCGTTGGCCCTGTGCGAGGATTCACTGTTTGACAGAGAATCATCGAAAAGCCGAACAAGTGAAGTATATTTCATGGTTAGAGCCATGAAACCAGTTTCATTCCGAAAGCTGGAGTCCAGTCAGAAGGGGGAATGTCCAGGCTTGATAAGGAGCTAATGGACAAGTACTTGCAAGTTTTATTGGGCAACAATCTAATCGTATAGTGAGAGTGGCCATATTGACGGCTTAAAATCTTTCGGGTGGATCACTGCATGCATATCTCATGCTTCTCAGTGAATTTAAGGTGTGCGGGCAGCTGCATAGCATCGTTACATTTCCCCGTTTTTCCGCCTCACCGCTTTTGAATTCAGGAAGTGGGTGCAATTCTGGATGGATTTGCGGTTTCTACGGAGCAGCAGCAGCAGCAGAAACCACAGGCGGCAGCAGCAGGCTTGAGTGAAGATGAATTAAAGGAGATAGTGAATACGGCACACCCCGAGCTTGAGGGGCTGCTACAGGAGCTGCGGGACTCTCTAAAAGAAGTAAATCAAAAAGTCGAGCCGTTAATCACTCTCGCAAAGGCCAAAAAGTTCTTAACTCAAGAGGTGCGTCATCTTAGGTGTACGAGGAACTCATGAACTCACGACCCCGGCACTACAAGGTTAACCTTTCGGTTCTTACTACTACTTTGCTTGTTATTCGACTCATGAGCATCATCATTCTTCTGCTTTTGAAATCCTTATCATCCCGCCTGTGCACTTTTTGAATGTAAAATTTTCAATTTTTGCTTTCGGCATCATATGTCAGGGCGTGTCTCTCTTGGACGCCAAGAACCAGCTGTTGCTATCTTACTTGACATACCTTGCATATTACATTTTGTTGAAGGCGCATGGGGTGCCTATTGCCACTCATCCCGTCCTTGAGCGCCTAATAGAGACGAAGTTGCTGCTGCAGAAATTGCGGCCGATTGAAGCAGCACTGAAGCCGCAGCTGCAGCGGCTGCTGTCTAGTGCAGGGGAAGGTACGCGGCGACCACTATTTTTCCCCTGTTTTTTGTCCCCTCTGTGTTCTGCGTTATGAAGTTGCGTGCTTAAGTCGTCGCAACGTGCATGTGCATTCATACCACTATGCAAATCAGCTGTTGTCACTCCTGCACCTTTTTCTCAATAGATCCGGTAGATTAAAACAATGTATAGGTGTGATTTGTTCTGTTTAGGGTCCCATGATTCAGCGGCGCCTCGCGCACGGCCGGAGGCTTTTACTGCAGTTGGTGAATCTGATGGGGATGAGAGTGGAGATGACAATGGAGATGAAAGTGCAAGTGGAAGTGAAGCCTCAGATGTAGAGGGAGACGAGACCAAACTGTCGCCACAAATGATTGAGATGGAACACACTACAGATAATGTACGGAAGCTTTCGATCAGAAACTGTAAACCCAGTGGCTGGACTATCTGTCTTCTGGTTCTCCTCTTTCTCCATCCCGTCTTCAGTTGGAGTTACAGCTATGGGCACAGAAGCTCGCACGTCTTTCTGGTTATTTTGCTTGATTTTGCATGGGCCATCCATGTTCTTACATTTCCCGTGTTGTTCACCTGTGTTCAGGCCTCAGCATCCAGACGTGCCGCTCGCGAGTTACAACGCGCTGCAGCCCGACTGAAGAAGAGCGAAATGGTGCGGGCAGTGAAGGAAATGACTGGGGATGCTCCTGAGGAAGTAGGAATAGAAAGGTGGCTGGCGGCTAAGGCCCACAAAGCGGCAGCCAGGGAGGCGGGGCTAGTAGCAGACGATGAAGACATGGAGCTGATGAGAAGGTCTTTGTCAAAAAAGGAAAGAAAAGGTAAATCTGCTCATATATGGGTCTACATGGAGTGTTTTTGCGATTAACGACAGATGTTTTTTTCTTCAACTATACTCACTATTCCTGTTGATGGACGGGGAGGCTTAGTGGTTGGGTATGGGGGCGCAGCTGCCCTGAAGTGCACAGAGTGATGTATCAATATTACTTCAATTTGAAATGAAAAACGAAGTTTGCGTACTGAAGTTGATTGCGAAGAGCGCACAGTTGACACAAACGTGCACTAGTTGTGCATTGAAAATGTGGATGCTTGCTTATATATGCCCATGTAACTTCAGATGGTGATCGTATACAGTTAGAAAGAGACGCTTACAAGTAGTTGTCTATAGCGTTTTTGAATAGAACTACAGTTTCACTCGTTGTCGTCGCTCTTCATGCTGCAAATTGCGCCACGGTTCAGAGCCTACTTAAGTACATATTAAGCCGAAAAGATCTGAGAGGCAACGCCCTTTAGCTCTAAGCTGTAAGTATTGTTTTCATTTTGAGGTTTATGTTTATTAAACATAGTTGCATTCTTTTTGCGGTGGTTTGTGCACAGTTCAAGCAGCTCAGCGCGCGCTTTTTGAGCGCCGCGCGGCTCTTTCTGTTGGCTCCACCTTAGAGGATTTATCAATTTTTTGTGAAGAGGAGTTGGGGGGTGTTGGCGAGGACGACAATGGACCGTTTGGCTCGCAAAGTAGAGGGAAAGGGAAGGAAAAAGCCAGAGGGAGAGGCATGTTGAGTCACTATTTGAATGCAGCAAAACAAGCAGCAGAAGAAAACAAGAAGCTGAACAAGGCGTTTGCAGAGAAACTCGTCATCGCCAGACAACAAAATCTGCAGCACTTGAACAGGAAGAACCATAAGGAAGTGAAAAAGTGAGGAAACGGGTTCCACTGCCAAGAGATGAGGTGTTTGCTCATTTGAAAAGTGTTCAAAGCCACACAGTGCTGTCGCTGGGCTAGTTTTCGTCAAAGTTTACAGTGAAGCACAGAACGGAGTCCACTTTAATGCCTCAGCGTACTAAGTATGCGTATGTAGACATTTACTATGTATTTATAGTAAATCTCCGTGCAACGTTTAATGTCAAATGCGCTAGTTAGCGTAGTGCTCTTAAAGCAACACGGAAGGTGATTTATATCGATTCAGGTCAGCTCCAAAGGAAACGAAAGCAGGGGCAGAAGAAAGTGAAGACGAAGAATTTGCGCGTTTAGTTGAGGAGACAAAAGTGCGAAAAGAAAAGAAGAAGCAACAGATGAAAGAAAAGGCGGAGCAGTTCCTACCAGAAAGTGAACCAGAGTTTGAAGGAAGAAGGCGTGAGTAGGCTCTAAACGTTGTAGTGTTTCATTTAGTGCATGCATACCAATTCATTACTCAACTGGTTTCTTGCTTGCCTTTCCGTTTATGTTTCTAGATGCGTAGCATACCGCTATTTCGGTCTTCATTCAGCCGTAGTTATTCTCTGACAGTTTGATGCGTGGATGAATAAGTTGCTGTTTGCTTGCGTTTATCGTTCGTACTGACTTTGGACCTGAAGTTTTACTTCAGCAACTTGTCCATGCGCATTTTGTTGATATTTTTGTACAGTACTAGTGTGGGTCTTCGTACAGCTGCGTACATTGCTTTGCGTACACATGCAGTAAATATTTATATTTATATACGCAAGCGCAGTGGGTGCATACATGCAATATATATACGGTGTATGAGCGTGTGCATCTGCTTACGCGAATTCGTGTGTATATTTGAGATACTGCATCTGAATATAAGCCAGGTGTGCATTCGTGCACGTGAGCATGCTTGTCTATCGTGTAACCACTGAAAGCATTACTGGACAAATCTGCATTATATAACCATTAGTGTCGATTCCTTTTACTTATTTCATATAGACGTGACGAAAGAAATAATGGCAAATAGGGGGCTCGTGAGGAAGCGAAAAAAGTACGAGGGAAATGCACGCGTCCACAACCGAATGAAGTTCGAACGGAAAGCGAAGAAGCTCAAAGTGAGACTCTCTCACTTGCTTGTTTGTGCTTGTCGTTCCGTTTTCCCCGTTAATTTGGTTTACTCTGTCCCTTTCGCTTTAGGCCGTTTCCTCTTTGTTGTTCCCTCTGTCGGGTCTACTTCTTTCTGCTCCGCTTTAACGGTTTGCCATATGGTGCTCTTTGGCACCCATCGGCGATGATAGGCTTAACCAGCCGGTATGTGAGTTGTGTTCAATATGTCCTTTCTCTGTGCAGTCACTGAGGCCAGAAATGCGTGCAGTGGAAGACCGGAGCTACGAAGGCGAAGTTTCTGGCTTGCGTGCAAACCTGAAGAGGTCGCGAACACTGCATTGAAGCTCCTGGCACTTGTTCCAGCTTAGCTGATCAGCAATTAGTTGTCTCCTTTCACGTTTTTTTTCCCATCTGAAGGGGCTTGGGCAAGGGCCTCGCTACACCTGACTTGCTGCTTTATTTCGTTGCTTTTCAGCTGACTTGGGTTTTACCTAGCTATATTTCAATTCAGGCCGTTGACATGCAGTTGGGGTATCAGTCCTAGTATACGCTGGTTGAGTTCAGGCCAGTGCCCGTCTTGAGTTCCTCAGAAGTATGATAGTCTTTGAACTCGAGTTTACTCTGAAAAATACTGAGTTACGTGGATCCAAAGCTTTCTTGCTTCTTCATGCTGTCAAATTGTGACTCTTCCGGAACCCGCGAAGGATATGTTTACACTGTGTACAACCTGCATGGATATTCGTGATAGTGATGCCAGTAATTGCAATTAGCTCTATCAGTAACACGCATTACATCGTACGAGCAACCAGCCTACTGCCGGGGCTCGTAGGGCGTGACGTTGACAGTGACAGTGTAGTCTTGCTGCTCCGGGTTGACTTGCACCTCAATGGGCTCGCTTGTGACCAAGTCGCCCTTCCTGGGGGTGCGCTCCTCCTCCTGGGCGTTGGTGTAGCCGTCCCAGCCCACATGAACTGCGGCCTCAATGGTATACTTGACGGATTCTTCTGGAGCAGTTGGCACCTTTGCGCAGAGGAAGGCGGGAACTGGCTTCTGAGGCACGTAGATCGCACTGATATCTCCGGCGAAGAGAGAGATAACCTCGGGCGCTCCGGTGTCTGGGTCTGTCTCGCGCAGAGTGACCACCAAGTATGTGGGCTTGGGCAGGGAACGGGGAGCTTTAATTTCCACTGCAGCCTTCACAGCGATGCCAGACACGTCTTCAGATAGCTGCGTAAAGTTGCAGTCGGCCACAGAAAGCTCCCCGTTGCTGCTGCCGCTGTCCACCTTGGCCAGGGTCAGGTCCGCCTCGTAGCTGTCGCTTCCCGCTGTGACTACGGTTTCCCCAATGCACTCAACTCTGTCTTCCTCGCTTGCATCCAAGATGCGGGCCTTGAGTGAGATCTTCTGGGCGTCAAGCTTCTGCATGTCGGCGCAGAAAGAATAGGGGATCTCGGACTCTGGAGTGTACTGCTCGAGGGGAATGGTGTGCGTGTAGATTGGGGCCTTTGGCTCTTCGCCAGATGCCACCTCTTCAGACACATCAATCGTCAGCACAGCGTCACGAGACAGACGTCTTGGCCTCTCGTTTTCATCAAACGTCGCGCGGCCTTCGAAACGCACCTCCCCAGCAGCACAGGGGGGAGGGGTTTGTTCAGGCTCAGCGCGCACAGCCAGCGCGGCCGCAAGGGCCACGGCGATCAGGTGCTTAGGAGCCATTTCCCAACTATGTACCGAAACCTGAAAAGCAATACAAAGGGGTAGACGACTCACGGATAGAAACCGGCCATTACTCGACTGTTTCGCGAGTCACATGTAACACGGAAGTCAGATGCAAACGCACAGGGTGGGGGGCTGGCGAGAAGAGGTCTAAACCGAAGCACTGAAATAGCTGCGCCGACGTTGGCAAACACGAAGTGAGCATTAAAGACTCAATGCATTGACGGTCAGGTGGGAAAACAAAACATTGAGTAGTTCCAATTCAATTTCATATCCTGGTAATGATTAATGGAAGAAGACAAGTATGAAAGCTTCACTTTCACTCCTGCGTTTGGGTTGCTCGCGGACGCTCACTCAGAAAAACAGGACAGAAAAACCCACGGCCAAGAGTTCCCTTCCTTACCTGCAGTAGTCCAAGGCTTGAACAAATGGAAGAAAGCTTTTAATGTTCTTTTAAATGACGTAGTCATCATAATTTATGAATCCATCCAGCCTGCGTACTGTGCGCTGCTGCCTGATAGGCGGGGTGTCGCCTATCGCTCAGGCTGCACTGGTCGCGCTGCCGACCAGACCGGGTGTCTGTGAGCGACTATTTCACCAAGTTGCGGCTTTACTCACATGAAACACAAGCAATTGGACGAAAAATCTTGCATTCTAACATTTAAGTGCTTGAAATATCGCGGAAATATATCACTGTTGGCACACTTCCACTTGAGCACCCCACTGCCCTCTTTGCGTTGTCTGCTGAATCGAGCGCACTCAAACCAGCCTTGCATCTTGACAAAGCAAGCCGAATTATTTTTGTATCAGTTTAAGTCTGATAATGAGTCAATTTGAGGCCTACACACAGCGAAATTATCGCGCCTTGCGGGCGGCTACGGAACATCATCGCACCATCAGAACACTCCCGCGTACCTGGACTGACAGCTAGCTTGCAATGCTTCATATCAACGCTAAATTGCATAAGTTTGACCTGTTTCAGACACGCAAAAAGGGGACTGACTGAGGTCCCTTCTGAACTTCCGGCGCTCGTCTAGATGGTGACCTTCGGCATCAGATGCTTTTGCACGCAACCACACAATGGATATGCCTTGCACAGCTAATGGTAATAACATATGACAGCTTTTGGCTAGCGTTTGAAGGCTGGGCAACTGCAATGCCACATACCATGAACAGCCACCGAGATGATACTAGAACAAGTACCGGAAGCTGCGCGTGGTGGCCGCATATACCCGTAGCAAGTCTTGGGTCCTTTCAGCTAGTGTCAGTTGGGTGTGGACAGCCGCAGGTAGTAGTGGAAAGCCATAGGTAATTTTGAAATTTTGGCTACGGCCAGCCTGCTGCTCGCCTACGTTGTGCGTGCCACTAATTGGAGGCAAAGGTACAGTATGGCGGGGAGACTTTTGAGCTTTCTAACTAAGTAGAAAAGCCGAAGCAAATATGCCGATATGTCTACATATGCGCAAACGTGTACCTGTGTTAGGGCAGGCCCTTTTATTTCGAATGAACATATGATATGCTAGGTTGCCTGAATATTATGTTGCAGTCACACGCATGCATTTGCGCTTTCATGTGACTGTGAATGGCTTTATGATTTCAAATTTGTATTTCTTCTCTCTGCTGTAGCGGAAAGTAGTCGTCAGCTATTCTTAGCGCCCTATGATTTCCCGTTTTCAAGCTTCTTGTGTTTGAATAACACTCATGTCCCTGAGCTCCTTTACATCCACTTTTTACTCTATTTGTTTGGTGCACTCCCTCTTCTTGTTCTTTGGTTGCATAGATGATGTACTTTTTTCGTTTATCGCCTCGCTGCATTTCAGTTTTATCTTCTTTGTTTGTTCTTCCCTTTATTTAGTTGATTGAACTGCACACCAATTGGACTAAGAATACCAAAAGTATAAAGCGAAACAAGAAAGCAAAGCAACAACCCCCAAGCTGCCTTCGTCATATTTGCTTGTGTTTTTCCGTTCGTTTCGTGCATTTTACCGTTGTGTGGCTGTCGCAAGAAATCCTCAACCCTAGGCCCTAAACCCTAAACCCTAGGCCCTAAACCCTAAACCTTTGATACTGCAGTGTGTGCTGAAATGTGCAGCGGACAACAGCTGCAGGTACAGTATCCACATCAATGACATCAGAAATAAAATCTTTCGCAGAAGCAACTGCAACAACAACCCTAGCAGCAGGAGCGTCAGACCTACTGCGAATGCCTTGGACACCGTTTCTGCTGCTCTGAGTTGGTACTTGTTGAAGTCTATTTGCAGCCCAAGTGCTCCTCCAATCTAAATCAAACTTCATCTGGGCTCAACAAACTCTGTTGCTGGGAAAAATTTAAATTCTAGTGTTACTTCTACTGAAACTTATTGCTGGTATAGTGGGGTACCGTGGAACAGCGGCAGCGTTCTGCGGCCGCTGGTGTGGCGGCGACGAGAATTTAAAACGATCATGAGTGAGAGCCTAGAAAATGGAAAATTATGAATCAAACAATTGAAATTAATTTACTCTTCGCCACTTTCGCATTGAAAATGTAACGGATGGCAACTTCAGCATTTGTTGAGCTGAGGTCGGCCTGCACACCGGGGCATCGAGCGCTGCTTGCTGAGTGAATAGAATAGGCGAACACGAATCGTCTTAGATTATGTAGAAAGAAGCAAAAAGGAAAATAAATATAATAAGTTATACCGACCTTAAGTACGTCAAGGACTCGGGCGCTACAGCCCGGAGACAGTAACTGTGAAGGGAGCGACAGCCTCAGCGATTTCCGAGACACTCCATGCTGTACATTGACCTTTATTTTTTTCATGTAATAGCTTTGAGCCCTTGGAGAATCCTTAGTTTGCTGTTATTTTTTTGCGAGCCTCTGCCAAGGATGCGCCGCATGCAGCAGCAACGGGAACAACGGCTGCAGCACCAGAAGCCTAATTAGCAGCAGCAACAGACTGCTACTCTCGTCGCAGCTGCCCGGTTGAGCTACCGGGGTCCTTTATGCGCCAGGTCTTCTCCGTTGCGGCGGCAACAGCAACAGCAGCGTAGCCAGCGGCAGCAGCAGCAGTGAGCTCCGTCTCGTCCTCATCCAGTACCTGCTGCTGCATGCAGCTTCTCCGTTGACACGGGAGAACCATCTTTTCCTTACCTGCCTCCTTAGGTACGGCCGAAGCTGCGTGCATTGGTCGTTTCTGTGCCGCAGCTGCTGCTGCTGCCGCAGTTGCTGCTGCTGCTGCTGCTGCTGCTACTGCAACTGCTGGAGCTGCGGCTGCGTCGTCTTTGCACTGGAGACTCGCTGGATCTCGTGTGGGCTGGCCTGGAGCTGCTGCTGCTGCAGCACCAGGAGCACGGGCGATGCTCCTGCTGCTGCTGCAGCACCAGGAGCATTGGCCGCGCCAGAAGTAGTACGAGCAGCAGCAGCAGCAGCTTCTATCGCCGCAATGCCTGACTTCCGCCGCATGAATTCCTGGTTCTTTGTTGAGGTCACGGCAGCCGCTGCAGCAACTTCTGCTGCAGCAGCAGCAGCAGCGCAGTCATCAGCACCACTAGCAGTAGCAGCAGCATGAGCAACAGCAGAAACAACAACTACAACAGCAGCAGCAATAATAACAGCTGCAGCAGAAGCAGCCAGGGACCTTGGCCTGGGCATATGCGAGCCCCCAGCGCATGCACTGATAAGTCGCACTTTGGTTCTCGCCATTCTCTCCATAACTTGCCTGCTGCTGCTGCTGCTGCTGCTGCTGCTGCTTACCAAGAGCAGCAAACCCAGTATTCCAGCAGCAGCGGTTACAGTAGCACGGCTCCCGAGAACAGCAGCAGAAACTCCACGGCCACAGTAGCAGCAGCAGCATAAAAAAGGGAAAAGCCAGCGGCAGCAGCAGCACAAGGAGCAGCAACGGCAGAGCTAAAACCACCAACTGCAGCAGCAGCAGGAACACAACCAACGGCAACAGCGGCGGCCACAGCAGCAGCAAAAGCTGCAGCAGCAGTGGCAGCAGCAGCACCAAAACCAGGAAGAACAGTAAAGGAAGCGACAGCAAGACCGGCAGCAGCAGCGGTAGCAGCACCACGAAAAGCAGCAGCAGCAGCAGCAGCAGCAGCAGCAGCAAAATTACGACAGAATGGGTCTGTGGGTGCGCCTTTGCCCCTGTGTTTGTGGGGCCGACTGGCCTGGGCAAATTTACAGGTGGTGTTTGCTGCGGTTGGGTTTTGAGAAATATGTTGCAAGTTTAGATCAGCCGGAAGTGCATCAGAAGCGCATGGGCAACATAGTGATCCGCACGCAGCAGCAGCAGCAGCAGCAGCAGCAGCAAGAGGCTACTGCGAACGCGGCGCTCGGCGTCAGCAGTTGGAACAACTGCATCCGCACCACCCAGTACACCTGGTGGAGCTTTTTGCCTTTGAATTTATTGTCGCAAATTACCCAGCCTGCAAATTTCTATTTCTTTGTCATGGCGATTCTGCAGATGGTGCCCGAAATTAGTGACAGTGATGGGATGCCTACTTTTCTCTTTCCCCTGTGCCTCGTTATGCTAATTACAGCAGCAAAGGATGCTTACGAAAACATAAACAGGGCGCAGGCTGATCGCGCGGAAAACCGCCGACTCTGCAGTGTATGTACACCCCACGGCCTGCAGCAGGTGCTCTGGGAGAGTCTCAAGCCCGGCGATGTCATCAAGTTGAATGTTGATGAGTCCGTGCCCGCCGATGTGGTACTTTTGAATTGTTCAGACCCCTGTGGGGTCGCTTACGTAGAGACAGTGCAGCTTGACGGAGAAACGAACCTCAAAAACAAAACCTGCATTCCAGCTGTGGCCAGATATGTCAATAACGACGAAGACGCTGGAACTATGAATCGTAGGCCCCGGACTCAAACCCTAAACACTTCAGCACAAACCCTAAACCCTTGGGCCAAACATTTAGGAGCATCATGGGAAGGAAGGCAGTGACTGCTCTTCTGAGTGTGGGGTGAATAGCGGGGTTGCCTTTGGTAAAGGGGCTGCTGTAAGCCTGGCTATTGCTGAACTACATCTATACATATATTATAAATTTGTGTTTACATGTACATAAATAAATATATTTTGTACAACTGCATGCGTGTGCTTGATACAATTTGTGGACACGTCTCTGACTTTCTTTTCCTCTTGCTGGTCACTTGTTTTCTGTCTCTGCTCTTCTAAGCAATTTTCTTTTTTTGCTGTTACTTGTTTTTTCAGTTGAGATTCATTACGAAGTGCCGTCGGCAGAACTGTACAAGTTCTCGGGCACTCTGCTGCTGCTGCCTTCTCCCGAACACAAAGCAGCAGCAGGAGCAGCACGGAACGAGAACCAAAACACTCGAGGCAACCTCCACACAGCAGCGTCTCCCGTGGTTTCGACCCACAGCAATGGGGGGCAGCATCTCTTGGACAAGCAGCAGCAGCAGCGGCGGACAATGCAGCAACTGGGGACCACCCGAGGCAGCAAATGGAACGAAAGCAGCAACGTGAACGACAGGACAGTGCAAGAGCCTCAAGACGCTCTTGTTGGTATCAGTAGTGCTGCTGCTGGCTCCCCACACACCTCCCCGCAGCAGCAGCAGCAGTTTGCTGTGGACATTTCCCAGTTTGTGTGGAGAGGGGCTACAGTGCGCTGCACAGAGTGGGTGTACGGTCTTGTTGTTTACACCGGCCACCAAACCCGAATAATGAAGAATACGAAACAAAGAGAGCTCAAGTATTCACGCACACAAGTGCTGTACAACCAACATGCAGTGCTGCTGGCTGTTGCCCAGGTAATGTGCTGCTTCTGCTGCGGCTCCTGCTGCTTCTGCTGCGTGTGCGGCTGCTGCTGGTGCTGCTACTGCCGATATTGGCAATACCGGCGCAACAGCTGTATTTTGGATCTTGCTGATAGTTATGTCGCTGATTGTGACTCTGTTGCTGCAGCGGGCCGGGCTGTAACAGCTGTTGCTGCTCGGAGTTTGCTGCTGGCTGCTGCTGCTTTCGACGCTGCATTTGCTTCTACTTCGACGCCTTCTTTTGCTGTTGCTTCCCACTAAGGGAAAATATGACTTTCTAGTGTCACACACCTCATTGAGTTGTTGGCAAACGCATCTTTCCATGGTTTCGACTTCGGGGTTTAGGGCCTGCGACTTGTGGTTTGTGCTTTTTGTTTCAGTTCATTTTGTGCGCAATAGCAGCAGTGGTTTATGCATCCAAAAACCAACACCTGTCAGACAACGCATGGTACTTGGATGCGCGTTGGGAGTCGGGACTGTCAAACTTCCTGACATCCTTAGGAGTGGTGAGGCATTAGACTTTAGGGTCTAGGGTTTAGGGTTTAGCCTGGAGGATTTGCATCCTAGCGTCTCCAGCTCAGAATTTTCGCCAAGGGTATACTGCGCGACAACTTTTGCTGTTTAGAACCCAGTGTCTTGCTTCAGTTGCTGTATGCTTGTTGGCTCGGGGATAAAGCTTCACCTTTTAAGCCTTGTGTTTGTTTCAGGCATTTGGTCGCTACGTGCTGCTGCTGAGCTATTTCGTGCCTATAACATTATTAGTGCAGCTTGAGGTCAGCCGCTGGTGCCAGGCGAGCTTCTTATCTGCTGATGAGCGTATGAAAGCTTCCAGCCGCAGCAGCAACAGCGGCGTCTTGGGAGCCAGTAGGAGCGGCGGGGCGTCGGGGGAGGAGGGCGGGTCCGGCAGCAGCAGCAACAGCAGCAAGGGTGGCGCAGCAGCACAATCTGTTGCCTTGATGGATGAGCTGGGAAGCGTCACTCACGTGTTTTCGGACAAGACAGGAACCCTCACTCAGAACCTCATGCAATTCAGGTGTCTAGGCATCGAACACGAGGTCTACGGATATGAAGAGTTCGAAGAGGAGGTACTAAACCCTTCACCTAAAGCGCTGAACCACAAACTCTGTATTCTAGACAAGATACACTTTGCGGGGAACGCGGTGCAGGTGGCAAAAAATCTGAAAGCACGATCTAAACAGTAGCAGCAGCAGTAAACACATGCATGCAGGGCGAGGCAGTACAGAACAGGCTTTTTGGCCTGCGAGGGTTTAGGGCTTGCGGTTTAGTGTTTGTTCCCTGCTTGTTGTGCAGAAATCGTTTGTTGTGTCAGAGAGCTGTAGTGAACTGCGTTGCATGCGCTCTCGCGGCGCTTCTTTGACTTTATCTGTCTGCGAAACTGAAGTGTTGAAGAAAGGAAAGAAGAAAGATAAAGGAGCGAAAGATGTGAATGTGTCGCCCAATGAGCACGTCGACTTTGACGCGAAAAATTTCCACGAGAAAATAGCAGCGGCTTCAAAAGAGCATCAAAGAAAGGCAAGTTATTACCTCAAACCTAAAACCACAAACCATGAATTCGAAGCCACTAGCCACCAACCCTGAACCCTAGACCTTAACTTGCAAATTGCAGCACACAAAGTACAAATGGCTCCGTGTGAAGTGAGCACCACTAACCCCAAATCAGGAACTAGAGGGCCGAAATGGCTGTAGTTGAAGCTGACCTGGCTTGACAGGTTTTTGGGCTTGCGCGGTGCGTTGTAATTGGATTTAGGCTCGAGACGCTCTGATGGTTTTGGCTTTGTGTCATTCTGTTCTGCCGAAACCTTCGGCGCCTCTTCCTGAGCGGCTGGACATTTCCTGCACTGCGGAACCGGCCGCTGGGACTGACGCTGCTGCAGCTGATGCTGTTGCTGCAAGTGATGGTACTGCAGGTGCTGAGGTTAGGGAACCAGTGCCGCACGTGCAGCAGCAAGAGCAGCCACAAGAGGCTCAGGAACGAGACCACCAGCAGAAGAAAAAGCATGAGGAGGCGGCGGATGGGGAGTTGCAGAAAGCGAAACAGCGGGAAGACAATCAACAAACGCAGCAGGCACAAGCGCTCGTGCAACTGTCGCCAGAAGAGGATTCACCTGGGGAAGCGCCAGCAGCAGAACCTGCTGTTGACGCCACTGCAGCAACGCCAAGAGCAACGGCAGGGACTCCTGCTGTTTCTGCTTTAAAAAAGAGGGCTGTTTCTGTCCGTTCTGTTCCCGTCTTGCCTTCCTTCGACTGGGGAGATGGACCAGGGGGAGGCACAAATTCCGAAGCTCGTGGGGGCGGCGACAGTGTTGCTTCTCGTGAAGTTGCTGCCGAAAGCGCTCCTCCACCCTTGCCTCACGTCTTTGACCCGCCAACAGAACACCACGGAAGGACATGCAGCAGCAGAAGCAGCAACAGCAGCAGTAGAGTGAAAGTGCGTCGCAGTACCAGTTACAGCAGCTGCTACAGCAGCAGCTACTACAGTGACAGCAGCAGCAGCAGCGATCTCAGCAGCAACAGCAGTGATGGGGAGGACAAAGGTTTCTGCAAACCACGCGTTGCTGCTGCAGCAGGCCGCAGCTCCCGCTGCAGCAGCGGAAGGCTCAACAGCCTCCAGCGACAGTTCAGCACCAACAGCAGCAGCGGCTTGCGGAACACACACTGCTTTCGGTACAAGAGGGTACCATCGCTGCATATGGAAGCACCACGCTTTAAATGTAAGCGGTCCCTAATTGCAAAAACGTGGACTGTATGTGTGAACTTTGCTGAGAAGCTCGCGCATGCGTGCACCTGTTCGCATTGAACTCTGTCCTTGTTGGTGCTGCTGCTGCGCACATATTTCCGTTATATGGCTGTGAGTGCTGCTGCTGCTGCTGCTGCAGCTGGTGCCGCCGCTGGTGGGGCGCTTGACCCTTCGGGCGGAACTCCGTCTGCTCGAGAGAGCCCCTCTTTGCCAGACCCAGCAGCAGCAGTAGCAGCGGCGGGCCCGCAAGTGCCGCCTGCAGCGTCGCCATCAGTTAGTTTGCGGTCTCAGTTGTGTCCAGCTTCTTCTCAGCAGCAGCAGCAGCAGCAGCAACAGCAGCCAGACGTGACCTTATGCCATTTCCCCTTGGAGCTGGCAGCAGCCTACGACGCTTCCAGCCCGGACGAGCTGGCTTTGACAGCAGCAGCAAAGCACTTGGGGGCAGAATTTGTCTGCAGGCCGAACTTGAACGCGATCCAGCTAGCTGTGCGCTCCGAGCTAGCTGCAGAGGCTCTCCTGAGCGACGCAGACCGCCGCCGCATAGAAGCCCTTGCTGCCGCCCACAATGAGCAGCAGCAAAAGCCGCAGGACGTGGTGCCTGTAGTGAACATAGAGCTGCTGGAGGTGCTTGAGTTCGACAACTACCGCAAGCGAATGTCTGTCGTCATCAGGGACCGCAACGGGCGGCTACGGCTGCTTATCAAGGGAGCAGACACGAGCGTCTTTGCTGTTGCTGCAGCAGGACAGGAGGAAGCAATTGCTGCGTGCAAAATGCAGCTGGGCGAGATGGCGCAGAGGGGACTCAGGACCCTCGTGCTTGGACAGAGATTCATATCCGAGAGGCAATTCGAAAAGTATCAGGCAAGAGGCACAATATTGCGCCGCTACGATTGGTGCTCTTGCTAGTGATGGCAGATTTGCAGTTGCTGTTATCGCTGCTGCTGTCGCTGCGCTGCTTGACTGTTGTGTGAGAGGTGCTTTTGCTGCGCGAGTCCAGCTGTTGTGGTGTTGTTGGTGCTGTTGCTGCAACTGGAGACGGTGGTGCTGCTGCCCCAGTTGCTGCTGTTTGTGTTGGCGCTGTCGGAGCGCTGCTGCTGTTGCGCATCGCCGGATATTTGAATGCAGCTGCGAATCGCAACCTCGAGATCCTCAAAAAGGTCAAGCTAGGAGGCTTAGATTTTGTGTTATGGCTTGTGGATTCCGATTTGTTTTCCAGATGGAGCTGATGGCGGCCAAGGATCAAACAGGAGAAAGCAAAGAGGCAGCAGTTGCTGCTGTCTTCGCCCGCATGGAGAGAAATATTGAGCTGCTAGGCTGTACCGGCATTGACGACAAGTACGTGCAAACAGTTCAGAGCTCAAGTTTTAGGGTTTAGAGTGTCCTTGAGCGTTCTGGCCGTAAGTTTTTGCAGGTTCCACTCTCCGCGCCTATTTCCGCTCCACTTTCGAGGGTTTAGGGTTTGCTACGTGAGACTTCGGGTCTTCTTGCAGGCTGCAGGACGAGGTGGTGGAAACAATTGCAGACTTAAAAGCCGCGGGAGTCAAGGTGTGGGTTTTGACGGGGGACAAATTGGAAACGGCGATCAGCATCGGCCACAGCTGCAGCTTACTGACGGACTTCACATACAATGCAATAGTAGATGGAAAGAGCGCAGAGGCCGTCAGGGAGCAGCTCCACCAATACATGTCGTATATAGTGGCGGCCCAACTGGCGGCAGATGCCTTTGAAGTCATTGCACTGAAGGCTGTGAGTTGACCTAGGCAGGAAAAGTAGATTTTGCTTAACAGAAACAGCACGAAAAAGCACACAGGCATTCAGCGGAATCACTTTACTCCCTTCGGTGCCTTCATTGCTTTTGTTTGTCGAGGTACTTCCTCTGACGAATTGGCCATTTTTGCTGCTGTCTGCCTTGTCGTTGCCACTAGTGTGTGACTTACTCTCCATTTTTCTTTTTTTCCTTGTTGTTCTTTTTCCTTATCTCCCAGCTGCAACAACAGCCCTCTGAGGTCAGCGACGAGCAACGCAGCATTTCCCCCGAGCAGCAGCAGCAGCAACGGCGCGGCATCCGCTGCAGCAAATCCCCCGCTGTTTGCTTTAGGGCTCCCGGAGGCGGGGCCGACAGTGCCTCGGTGCACAGGGCTCGCAAAGCGGAGCCTCCAACGATTCCTTGGGAGTCCTTTGTTAAAATTTTGACATTCAATGCCACGAAGAAGGTCGTCAAGGCGGACCCAAAACAGTGAGCCCTTAGGGTTTAGAGTTTAGGGTTTGGAATGCAGGCAGTGAAGTTGGAAGGTAGACCTGATCTGTGACGCAAGGCAGATGTGGCGCGTTGAAAAGGGAGATGCGGGACTAGGGTTTGAGCTGTAGGACTTAGGGCTTGCTGTTTAGGATTTAGAATCTGCTGAAGCCACCTAAATCCTGCTCTTATCATCTGACAACTATTAGCATTGACTTCCGTAGAGTATTCAGAATTGAGGGGGTAGTGTTCAGGGTTTAGCGTCTAAGGTTCAAGATTAGAGTTTGTTTGCAGGCGTCGGAACAAGCGCCTTTCCCCGCAGCAAGTTGAAGACATCGTCCAGGAGTACCTGGAGCACTTCGAAAGGGACAGCGAAGAGGGGAAAGCGCGGGAAAAGAAAATGAAAAAAGAAGGACAGAGAAGGAAGAGTCTTTCTCGCAGTAAGAGCAAGAGGGACGAGGCCTTGACAGCTGCAGCAGCTGCGGATTCGGGCGCTGCTGCACCAGCTGCAGCAGGAGCAGCGTCCGAGGAGCCAACACTCAGACATGCAACTGGCGGCGCAGCAGCAGCCACGGAAACAGAAGAGGAGCAGCAGCTGATCTGCCGATCTACTACAGACAAAAGCACAACTGACAGGCTTAATCCCTCCAGCACGTCCATTGAGATTCCGGCAGTTCAGGGATACCAGGAGTCAGCTACAGACCCTAAATCCTCAAACTTCCTTTTGAAGAGCAATGTAGCTTTCAGATTCAACTGTGGCCTACACTTTGGAGTGAGAGTCTTAACACTTGTGTGAGCTCTGAAGTTTCGGATTTAGAATCAAGGGCTTGCTTGTTTGCAGGTGTGCTATTACAATAACTGGGGAGGCTCTGACGCATGCGTTGTCAACAGCAGAAAACAGGCGGTACTTCTTTGGCTTGGCTTCTCTTTGCAATACCCTCATTGCTTGCAGAGTCTCGCCGAAACAAAAGTCGGAGGTCGTACACTACTGCCAGAGGTAAAGGGCTTACAATTATGGCTCTTGGATCTAGGGCTTATGGCATAGGGTTTAACATGAAAGGGAAATGGAGAGCAGCAGTGTGATTCTGGGTATTAGGGTTTGAGTTTCGAAATTAGGGTTTGTGTGTTTGCAGGTACCAAAGCAACACAGTATCCCTAGGCATAGGAGACGGGGCCAACGACGTGGGCATGTTAATAGCAGCAAATGTGGGAGTGGGCATAAGAGGCAAGGAAGGGCTACAGGCTGTACGCGCAGCAGATTTCTCCATTACTGAATTCAAGTCCGTCAAGCACGATAGCGTTGGGCATTTTAGTGGTCGGGTTGTTGCTTGTGTGTACTGCGTGCCTTTAGAGCTTAAAGCTTAGCGTTTACTGCAGGTTTTGCCTCTAGTTTTAGTCCAATTTGCAGTTGTGTGTGGAAGGGATGTTTGTTGGGGATGGTGTTGGTAGGTATTTTTGATTGAAGCACGGTATGCTTGTGAGCTTGTGCATACGGCATCTGGATGTTTCCTAGATGGGCCTATGGTGCATAGTCGTTAGTGCATTCTTTGTTTTAGTGAGAGTATATGTGCGTATATTTAGCTCATAGCAGAAGCAAGCTGGTACCCAAAATTGTAAACTTTAGACCTTAGACCCGCATGAAAAATAGTCTTGAGTCTGCGTAGACGCAGATTAGTATGTAGAATGGATTGCATTCAATATGATGGGAGAATTCACAAGCAAGGCAGAGTTTAGTGTTCTAATCCAACCATATATCATGTACATGCAGAGAAGTGAGTACGTACATATTCTCGCGGGGGATTTGCCTGTTTATTCGACCTAAAAGGTATTAAACAGGCCTTTAGGGATAGCTACTTCTTTTTGTCTTGTCCGCCTGCATGAAGGTACTTGAAGAACTTGCTGTTTTGTCACGGGGCTGAGGCTCTTCGCCGCAACTCATTCCAAATATATCAGACGATATGGAAGAACGTGGTTTTCGGGTTGGCAGATTTCTTTTACGCCTTTGTCTCGGCCTGGTCGGCCGCTGACCTGTTTAATTCGTGGCTTAAACAACTCTTTAATGTGTTATACACCACACTTCCCGTGGTACTTTACTCCATCTTTGACAGACAGCTGCCGATGGAGGTCACGCTGCAAACTCCAGTACTCTACCCAGCTTTTGCAAGTAAGCATGGACTCCATGCAGTTCTGCATGATGGCAAGGTTGTGAATTCGTGGATGTCTGCACGTTCAGCATTGGAGCCGCCTGCATGTCGCATTTTGATCTTTTATGAATGGTGGATTAATTAACACAACTCAGAGTTGAATCCACTCCTTTATTCTATATGCCGCTTTGTGACGTTTGCTCAGAGCTGGGAGTCCAGCGGTTTGCAGGTGCGGGTTTATTTTGGCGCTGGTTCGTCTACGGCTTGTTCACAGCATGCTGCTGCGTCTTTATTCCTCTCTACGGGCTGGGGTGGGGTGGCATAAACCTTGAAAACGATGGTCATTTGAGCCTCACAGTTCGGTTTGAAGGCAGTTGCGTTTTTTGGGTGATAATTGTGGTAAGACCTGGACCCGGAGAATTGCTTGTAAAGCTTAGCTAGTTGTGACACTTGTTCCAGTCTTTTGTCTTTGGCTGAAAAGCGGAAATGCGCATTCCCGTTCTTGAACATATGAGTTCAGGTTTGCGGATTCGACTTGCCTGTGCAGGTCTGCAACTTGATCATCATTCCATACCTGCACACGTGGTTTTGGTTTATATGGCTAGCAGTGTTTTTGGACTTTGGATTCTGGTTTTTGTCCGCGGGAGTTTGCCCTTTGGTCCCTGGAGAATACTGCCCCGATTTGTACGGAGCTCTGCGAGCGACGCACATCTTCAGCCGCCACTATTTCGCAGTGGCTCTAGCGGTGGTGGTGGTGCTGTTGCCTCCTTTCCTGAATTGGTTTTATGAGGTAAATATTCCGGTTTTTGAATCTTTAGGGTTTAGTTTAGCAACTTTCGACAGCCTGCAGCTTTTCTTCTTATATTCACGTTTCTGTGAACAAGACTCGTGCAAAGCAGCACCGAAATTAGGAAGAAAACTTTCTGAACTACTGCGATTATTGCGAAGAATTTGTGTGTAAGAAACTTTAAACTTCCATTTTGCTCTATTTCACCTTCAGACAATGTTTCGGCCTTCTGCCCAATGCATTATTCGAGAACGCATTGCCTTAGGCGTATTTGACGTTGTGGTCGCCCCGAGAGGAAACGCAAAGACAGTTGTTGTGGTCCCGAAAACTCGCAGTGAAGAGTGGAGAGGATACGCATTTGCTGAGCAGGTAAATAAGTCTAACTTTCTTGTTCAATTAATTGATCACTTAATCAACTGTTTCATCGGTGCACAGCCTTGATTGCTTGCACTCCCTATCGATTCTGTCTAGTTAACCTTTTCATGCATCATTTGCTCGCACCCATTCATATTTGAACTGGGGTTTGGAAAGCAGTTAAGTTCAAGAGGAAAAGGAAACAGCAAACACATAATGCAGCGACAAACTTCTAGTGCTCCCACACCTTCATGGGTGGAACAAACCTTAGATATAAATGCCAACAGAGAGTCCCGGGGATGCAATTGCTGTCGATACGGTGCTGCTGCAACTGCTGCTGCTGCTGCTGCTGCTGCTGCTGCCTCGCAGGACCGTACTCGCCTTGGGCACCACCGTCTGTCTCTGATGCACTACAGCAGCAGCGCACTTGCGCAGAACTCCGCTGGAATGGAAGCAGCAGCAGCTGCTGCTGCTGCATCTGCTTCGCGGCTCAACAAGGGCTTGTCACAACAGAACAGCAGCGGCTTGCGGCCAGGCAGCAGCTGCGGCACGTTGCCGCTCTTGCCAGCAAGCAGGCGCTCTCAGTCTGCTGCTACGAACGCAGCGCTGCGCAGCACGTGAAGCCCCACAGCTGCTGGAGGCACACTCGCACGCATGCATGCATGCATGCATGCGTGAGTGCATTCGTTTGTACACATATATAGATGAACTCAATGGTAGTTCTTTGACGCGTCTGCCGCACCTTGCAACACTAGGACTTGGGAGTATTCTTGCGGAGAACTTGCAATGGCTTACAAGCGTTGGTTCCAGTTGCTGCTGCTGCTGCTGCTGCTGGGCAGGTAGCGAGGCAGCAGCAGCTAGCTAGCAGCAACTGCCAGCCACCCTACTTTACTGAGATTTGCCTTTAGATCCGCAAGGCTACTGGAGTGGCTAAGAAAACTAGTGGCCTCTAACCGCATTGGCCATTTGCAGTTTGATTTCTTCCTTTAACTAGTCTGGCTGCTACCGTTTCTCCCGTTGCTGCTGTTGCTGCTGCTGCCAGCGATAGCACGCTGCAGTGGTTTGCTCCTGTGGTTGGTGGCTGCTGCTGCTGCTTGCTGCTGCAGCTTTCAGTGCTGTGAAGCGAGGGTTTGGGGATTCTGGCTGCCGTGTGTTTTTGGCGGTTTGCTGCTGCAGTGCCAAGAGGTTTTTGCTGTTCATTTGCACTGCTGTCCACTGAAGTGCAGCAGACAGCAGCAAACTGAGGGTGGACTTGCTGCAATGTCTTTCTTATCTTTCAACTTTAAACTGGAACTTGGAAGCAGCAAAGTTGCGCAGAGACAGCAGCAAGTGAATATTGAAGAATCGGCAGCTCCGCCGTGCACGGCTGGCAGGGGGCGATCAGAGGCTGAATGCATTGGGCTTAATTGACTTAAATATGTAAATCAATAAACATAAAATAAATTTCAAATACGTTTTCCCGCAGAGGCTCAATTAAGGGCTCATTTCTACGGCCCTCCGGTGAGTGTTAGTGTTCGCATGGGTGTTTCAGGTTGCTCGGGACGAGCAGCTTTTGTTTGTGTCTACTGAGTGCATCTCTTTCCCCTTTGTCTGCATTTGCTTTTCATAGACTGAAATAACACAATAAAGACTTAAAGAAGGAGCCGAAGGCACAAATTACCTTCTCTTCGCGCTTCCCAGGAGGGGGGAAATCTCCCCCCGTGGCGCTGAGTTGAGCGTGACTGCTCCTTTGGGCAGTTGAGGTAAAAAGAAAGAAATAAAAAACACACAGGCCTTAATGCGCTTTCGTAATCATCTCCATTTTGAATTAATCCTTTTGAACTCTGTTGCTGATGCTGCACGTACACCTGGTGGCGCCACCGCCACATCCCTCTGCTGCTGCTGCTGCTGCTGCATGCATACAAACACAGCCTCCACCGAGTGACTCGGGAGCAAAAGGTGATTTTTTAAATTTAATCTGTTTCGAGTGACTTTTTGCATTGCTTAGCTCATTGAAACTGCGGGCTGCTGCTGTGGAAAGCAGGAGAATCAGTCACCGGTCACCGCAAGCAACTGCTGCAGCAGCGGCAACGGCAGCAACAGCTGCAGCAGCGGCGCCGGAAGCAGAAGAGGCACCAGCGCAGAAGCGCAGTCAAGCTCCTGTGTGCCTCACGGCCCACTCAACACCGCCGCAGCCAGGCTGCAGCAGCAGCAGCAAAACAGCTCGCCAGAAACCCACCACTGAGCCGCCACAGTGGCAGCAGCTGCTCTTTTTGCTGCCGCAGATGCCGCCGCTGCAGCTGCAGCCATGCGCAGGCGTCGCAGGGACAGGTTGACTGTCGTGACACTGCAACGCCACAGAGGCGCTGCAGCAGCAGCTGCAGCTGTCTGTGTCCACAGCAGCAGGAGCAGCAGCAACAGTAGCAGCAACGGCGGTGGCCAGCGGAGCTGCAGCAGCAGCAGCGGAGTCATCCACAGCAGCAGCAGCTGACGCCTCGACACCTGCGTGCGGCTGTTGCTGCTCGCCAAAACATGGAGGGACTGGCTCTGCTGCTGCAGCGGCTGCAGCAGCAGCAGCAACACCAACAGCAGCAGTCGCCGGAACATATGCAGGATTTGCTGCGCCGGATCAAGGAGTACACGGAGCAGCAAAGAACAGCCGAGAAGTGGCTGCACGCGCTGCAGCAGCAGCAGCAGCAGCAGCAGCAGCAGATGCAGCAGACGCTGCCGGTTGAACAACAGATGCTGCACCAGATTATAGGGAGGCAAACAGCGCAAGTGCGTGTTCTGCAGCAGCTGCAGCAACTGCAGCAGTTGCAGCAGCTGCAGCAGCTGCAGCAGCAGGCTCCCGGGGTGCTGCAGCAGCTGCTGCAGCAAGGCGGGACTCCGCAGGAGGAGCAGCAGCAGCTGTTGTGTGCCATAAGCAACAAAAATCTGCTGCTGCGGCAGCTGCATAACCAGCGGCAGCAGCTAGCAAGTCAACTGCAGCAGCAGCAGCAGCAGCAGGTTGCTGACCAGCTGGCAAACATATTAATAGCTGAAAGAAAAGTATCGCAGCAGAAAAGCTCTTTAGAGAAGCAGCAGCAGCTGCTGCAGCGAGCAGCAGCAACAGCTGCTGCTAGACCTGGGATACCTGCAACTGTTGCTGCTTCTACTTCTCCGACGAACTGTGTTCGGCAGCAACTGCTGCAGCTGCTGCAGCAGCAGCAGCAAGCAGCCGCAGCCGGAGCAGGCAGCAGCGGGGGTAAGAGCAGTTTCTTTGTGCCGGCTCTGCAGCAGCGGCAGCAGCACGAGGCTGCGCTGCATCAGCAACTGCTGCAGCAGCTCAGCAGCAGCAGCAGCAGCAACCAATACGCCGCAGCTGCTGCTGCTCCGGTAAGAAAGCGAAGAGCAGCCCCGAGACGGCGGCAGCAGCGCCAGCTATTCCAGCCGCAGCAAGCGCTGCAGCAGCAGCAGCACGAGGGGCTGCAGCAGCAGCAGCAGCAGCAGGAGGGGCAGCAGCAGCGGGAGGAGCAGCAGGAGCAGGAGCAAGATGGAGACGCTGCTGCAGCTGACGACAGCAGCTGCAGCAGCAGCGAGGACGGCAGCAGCCGACTGAATGCCAAGGAAAGGCAGCAGCTGCTGCTGCAGCAGCAAGAAGAGACGCTGCAGCGGTGCTGCGCCCAGGCGACTTCAGTGCTGCGGTGGCAGCACCTGCGAAGGAAGCAGCAGAAGCAGGAGCAGCAGCAGGAGCAGCAGCAGCAGCAGCAGCAGCAGGAAGACAGCAGGGGGAAGCGCCGGCGGGTGCAGCAGAGCAGCAGCAAGCGGGAGCAGGAGGGAGGCGACGGCTGCAGCCCCGCAAACAACAGCAGCAACAACAGCAGCAGCAGCAGCAGCAGCAGCGAGAGCGACGGGGAAAGCGCAGCAGCAGCAATTGGCCGCAAACTGTACAGACGGCTGAAGCAGCTGGCAGTGGACCAAATTATAGATCTTAAGGGAAGAGGCAGAAGAGGGAAATCTGCGAAAGACACAATGTCTCTCAACCAAAAAATAGATGTTTTCATCAACAACGGGTACCTAAACCCTAAACCCTAAACCCTAAACCCTAAACCCTAACCCTGTGGTGAGAACGGGGGCTGCAGCAGCGCTCGTGGCGCGGGTGGAGGCGCGTCTGTGGGGCAGCGCTGCGCTGCTGCTGCTGCTGCTGCTGCTGCTGCTGCTGCTGCTGCTGCTGCTGCTGCTGCTGCTGCTGCTGCTGCTGCTGCTGCTGCTGCGGGGAGCAGCAAGGCGGGCCGGCGGGTTTTTGGGCTGCTGCAGCGTGGCCTGCGGGACCACGGAGAACCTCTCGCCGCTGTGCAACGTGTACACCGTAACTTACCGTTTTAAACCTCAAAATCACATTTCGATGCTTTCGGACTTGAAGAGAGTTCGGCTGTACAGACAGGCCATTGACTGTCTCGCCAAAGAGGCGAACACGGCGTTGGAAATTGGCTGCGGGCCGGTCTGCATTCTCGCCATTAACGCGGCGAGGGCTGGTGAGAAGACAAGTTCTTTTTGTTTGTTTTCTTTTTATTTCTTTTTGTTTTGCATTTTCATTTCCTTCTTTCCTTCGCTCCGTCACGGGCTTCTTTGCGGTGTCTGCGCAGACACCGCAGCGTGCTGGGTCGTGTTTGCAGCTTTGCAAGTTCAGCTTCTGCTGCTGCTGCTGCTGCTGCTGCTTTTCTCGCAAAGGGGCGCTTATCCTTTTGCTGCTTCTTCTTTTCGCCTGTGCTGCTTCATTTGGGACTATTTAATCTCGAGTTTGTCGAACTTTAGTCCAAGTTGAACGAAGTTGAATGCTGCTTTCTTGTGCGCAGGAGCGAAACATGTGACAGCTCTGGAAGTTTCCCGACGCTCCGCCGCAGAGGCTTCTTCTTATGTCCGCATTTACGGATTCGACTCCGTCATTAAAGTGCATGCATTGTATTCCAAAGAGGCAGACCTGCCGGCCCTCGCTGCAGAGGCCAGGCAGACGCTGCAGCAGCGCCAGCAGCAGCAGCAGCAGCAGCAGCAGGAACAGGAGCAGGAGCAGGAGCAGGCTGCGGTGAAGCAGCAGGGCGCCGCTGGGAAGAACGGAACCAACAAGGCTAAGAAAACGCCGCAGCCCAATCCCAAGGGCAGCAGCAGCAGCAGCAGCAGCAGCAACAGCAACAGCAACAAAAACAGCAACTGCAGCCGCAGCAAGGAAAACAAGGGATTCGATTTGCTGATCCATGAAATCATTGGAGATATTTGCAGCAATGAGGGAGTGGCCGACGTGATTCTCGACATACAACAGAGAACGGGTAACTAGCTGCTGCTGTTACTGCTGTTACTGCTGTTGCTGCTGCTGCTGCTGCTGCTGCTGCTGTGGCTGTCGGTGGGCTGCTCTCTATGCTGGTAGCGTTATATGTCATTTGGCATGCAGAGGCAGCAGCAGCAGCTCCAAGTGCAGAAGGTTATTTGCTATCATATGTTTCACTTCCCATACTAAGCATTCTGCCTTTCTGCTGCTGCTGCTCCCGCTGCTGCTGCTGCTGCTGCTGCTGCTGCAGGTCGCGTGTCTCGGTCTATTCCTTACGCCGGCCGCACTTGGTTCGCTCCTTGTGAATTTCCCCTGGAGCGCCACATCGCGTTTCCCCATAATAAGTAAATTTGCTGTTTTTGCTACTGCTGCTGCTGCGTTGCTGCTGCTGCTGCTTTCCTGCTGCTGCTGCTGCGGTTCTGCCGTTGCTGCTGCTTGCCGCTTGTGTTCGTGTCTGTACATCGAGCATTTCGCAATCCAGTGCTTTTATTTGAATTAAAATATTAAATTGAAATTTATAATTTGATGTTTTTGTTTTATTAAAGTTATTTAGTTAAACTTCTGTGCCGCCTGCATGCCTCCCCTTGCTTTCTTCAGCTCTTGCCCTGCCTAGCTAGCAAACCCACTCACTACTCATCCGCACCTAGCTAGCTAGCTAGCTAGCTCGCTAGCTAGCTAGCTAGATGGATAGATACGTATCCGGTTAGCTAGCGCTGTAGCCAGCTAGCTAGCTGAGTCGCTAGCCAGCTAGCTAGCTACCTGGCTGGGTAGCCGGGCAGCTATATAGCTAGCAAGCTGTGCAGCCGGTTAGCTAGCTAGCTAGGTAGCTAGCCAGCTAGCCAACTGTCCAGCTAGCTAGCTAGCTAGCTAGCTAGCCAATTATCCAGCTAGCTAGCTAGCTAGCCAGCTAGCTAGCTACCTGGCTGCGAAGCCGGGCAGCAATGTGGCTAGCAAGCTGTGCAGCCGGTTATCTATCCATCTATCTATCTATCCATTCGTCTAGCTAGCTTGCAAGCTAGCCAGCTAGCTCGCGAGCAATCTAGCTAGCTAGCTAGCTGGGCGTGGGCGTTGGGCGTGCAGGTTTCCGCTGCGGACAGTGGTGTCGCCGGGGCGGGTTTTGTTTCAGTCTGTGGGCCTTCGGTTTCAGCGGCTGCTGCTGTCTGCTGAATTTGCTCCTTTGGAAGAATTGCTTTTCGAAGAAGACATGGCGAAGCAAATGCTGCAGAAGAGAACAGCAGTCTTCACCTGCACCCGAGCAGGTGACTCCCGTGGCTGCGCTGGCTAGCTCGCGAGCTAGCTAGCGTGGCAGCTAGCTAGCTGGCTAGCTGCAGTGGCTAGCTGGCGAGCTAGCTAGCTTGGCAGCTAGCTAGCCAGCTGCACTAGCTGGCTCGCGAGCTAGCTAACTTGCTAGCTAGATCTCTAGCTACAACAAGCTAGCGAGCTACGTAGCTTTGTCGCTGCCTGGCTAGCTAGCTAGCTAGCTAAGTAGGTTAAGGCATGCGGAGTTGTCTGGGTAGAGGGGTCGCTCCACGGCAATGGCTCCTTGCCCAGATGGCTGGCTAGCCAGCTAGATAGCTAGCTGGCTAGCTAGCTGTGAGTGGAGAGTGGTTGCGTGTGCGGTGCCGACTTTACTTTATGTATGTGGCGGGCGACTAGCCCTGTAGCTAGCTAGCTAGCTAACCTGCTAGCTAGCTAGCTAATGAATTAGCTGCCACGCCCTGCACTTTGCTGCTGCAGGCAAAATGGCTGGTTTTGTTCTTTGCTGCGAAGTGGAGCTGCTGAAGGGGCTGTCGATTGACCACCGTAAAGGCGAAGAGGAAAGCCACTGGTGAGAGGCCGCCTACTGCTGCTGCTGCTGCGCGTGCTGGTGTTGCTGCTGCTGCGTTTGCTGCTGCTGCTGCTGCCGCTGGCAGCTCGCTAGCGTCTTCTGAGGGGTTTCGCGCTTTGTGTTATGCGGGAGCAGCTGCTGCTTCCTTTGACCCGTGTTGCTGTGTGGCTGCTGCACGACTCGTAGCTGCTCGCGCAGAGACAGCAACAGCAGCAGCAGCAGCAGCAGCAAGAGCAGCAGCAGCAGCAAGAGTGGTGTGTGTGGGTGCTACTTAGGTACACGAACATCGCCATGTTGAGGGAAGAAGTGGAGGTGCTGGAGGGTGACACAGTTGTGGTGTATACATGTGCGGACTTGTTGAATTACCAGGTGGGAAAGCTCTTCTTTAGGAGATAAATATTCGCCATTTATAAAAATTTAAAACATTTCAAAAAATAAATATATTTGTAGTGCTTATTTGCTGCTGAAAAGGAGGAAAGTGCTCGTGCAAGCTATATGATTCTGAATAACCACTTTGTGTAGTACGTGGTTGGAGCGCATGTACCTTTCAAGCATGCAGATATATCATTTATTCAAAAATAAACACTCTAAATAAAACATTTTTGATTATATGGTCTTTTATCGCATCTTTCTTGTGCAGAAACAAAGGCAAACTGCTTTTTGCAAAGAGTTGGCCATTGCTACAAATATGCGTATCACCACTGCATGCATTGTGCGCATGTTCCGACTTTTTTGCCGCGCAACATGTGGAATAAGATGTTTTTTAAAAATAGTTTATCCTTTACATGCATATTTACATCCATTATAGATGCATGCGTTTTATTTATTTGATTTGTTTGCTGCTGCTGCCTCGGCAGCAGGCTGGCTCCCTAGTTTTTCCCCCCCACAGCAACTTTTCGCTCCTCTGCTGCGCCTCGCTGCCGAGCCTCCTAGCTAGCTAGCTGGCTAGCTAGCTATCCAGTTAGCTAGCTAGCTAGCTAGCTAGTCGCCCATCAGCTGAGCAGCTGAGAAGCGAGCTGCTCAGCAGGGCAGCTAGCGAGCGTGACAGGAGTCACGCTAGCTGGCTAGCTATCTAGCTAGCTAGCGGGCTAGCTAGCTAGATAGCCAGACAGCTAGGGTACATGGCTAGCTGCTTGTATGTGCTGCAGACAGTGGACGTGCCTTTGGGCTGCTGCTTGTCGGACACGCCGGAGATGCAGCAGACTCAATTTCCCGACAAGATAATCACGACGCCTCCTCGCAAGAAGCTGCTGCAGCAGAAGCAGCGGCAACAGCAGCAGCAGCAGCAGCAGCAAGCCAGAACGCCATCTCCTGAGGAGCACACAAGCGGCAGCGGCGTTCAAGCAGCAGCAGCAACGCCGCAGCCACAGGATGAGGAAGACGAAGAGGCGTGGCGCTACCCGTTTGCTGCTGAGCTGCAGCAGCAGCAGCAGCAGCAGCAGCAAAAAGCCCCTCCGGGCCACCGGCGCATTCGTTTGTCTCGCCCCCGTTTTTCTCTTTCCGCAGAAATCCACAGGCTGCCAATTACCCCTCTTAAGGGGAGCTGCAGTTGCAGCTGCGGCGGCAGCAGCACCACTAGCAGCAGCAGCAGCAACAGCAGCAGCACGGCAGCGACGACGCCGACTGTGAGCGAAGATAGCAACAGCAGCAGCGGCACAAACAGCAGCAATGTAGCAGCAGAGAACTCTCCTCAAGGGTCTCCTGATGCTGCTGGAGACAGCAGCAGCATCGGCGGTGGTGGAGTTAAAGCAGAACGTAGCAGCAGCAAAACCTCTGGGGAGACCCCCGCAGCAGCAGCACCAGCAGCAGCAGCAGCAGCACGAGGCGGAGCTCCTTGCTGCTGCTCACAAGCCAGCGATACGCCTTCGATTGTTCGGTTGGAGCCAATCATAATTACCTACTCAGAACAGTCTCCGTTCCTGGACAAGACAGTCCGCTGCTGCTGCTGCTGCTGTTGCTGTTGCTGCTGCTGCTGCTATACTATCGGCTTCTCGCTGTTGCAACATCGTTGAGTGGGACACTCTGGGTTGCTTCTTTGCTGCTAGCATGCTGCTAATGGGGTTTCGCTGCCCCGTGTTTTTGGCACCACTTTGTGCTGCTGCGGTTGCTGCTGCTGCTGCTGCTGCTGCTGCTGCTTCAGGGGAGCCGCCAGTCCCGCAGAGAGGCGGCATCATAACGCTTTTGCGACTATCCCCGGCGTCAGGAGGTGTTGCAGCAGTCGCTGCTGCTGCAGCAGGTGCTGCTGCAGCAGGTGCTGCTGCTGCAGCAGGTGCCGCTGCTGCAGCAGGTGCTGCTGCTGCAGCAGGTACCGCTGATGCAGCGGGCGCACGTGCTGCTGCAACAGCAGACGCTGCTGAAGGCTTCTGCCGATCTCAACAAGGGCAGATAGCTGCCCCCTTAGCTCGAACCGCGAGCACTGCCCCAGCTAGCTTAACTAGCTGAGGAGCTAGCTAGCTAGCTGAGGAGCTAGCTAGCTGCTGGCAATCTATGGGCTAGCCACCCAGCCACAAGCTGGTGTGACCGGCTGGGCTGCACTTGATGTAGCCGGTGGTCCTTTAGCTAGCTAGCTAGCCAACGGATTGGCTAGCTAGCGGCGACCTGCCCCAGTCCATTTTAAGGTCTTGGCAAGCGACAAGTCCACGCACTAAGGGGGGCAATTACTGCTACAGCTGCCGCTGCTGCTGCTGCTGCTGCTGCTGCTTGGGTAGCAGCAGCAGAAGCTGCTACGTTACACGAAAGCTGGAAGCGGCACTGCATCCTCTGGACGCTTCTAGCTAGGTGGCTAGCTAGCTAGCTACGCAGCCAACTAGCTAGCAAGCTAGCCAAGAAGCAGAGCACAGCTAGGCGCATGCAAAGCGCGAGCAGCAGAATTGTCTAGCTAGCTAGCTCATGTCGCTAGCTAGCTGCACTCAGCTAGCTAGCTACTCAGGTGCAGCAAACTCCTCTGCCCCTCCTAGGGGCTGCGGGCAGCACGAAGAGACCCACGAAGTACGTTGAAGCAGCGGCAGCAGCACAAGCAGCAGCAGCAGCACACGCAGCAGCAGCAGCACAAGCAGCAGCAGCAGCACAAGCAGCAGCAGCAGCACAAACATCAGCAGCACAGTAGGACAGAGACAGAGAAGATAACGCAGCAAAGCAAAGACGCGCAGTTAGCTGCTGCTCACGATAAATCCCACAATTCAATAACTTCACAATTCAAATGGTTCAAGCCAAAAAACCTGATTTTGCTGCTGCTGCTGCTGCTGCTGCTGCAGCTGCACTTCCCGCAGTTTTGCAGCGCTGCGAGGTCGGCGAGGTGCCGATGGCTGCAGCAGCAAAGAAAGGAAGTCAAAATGTTCCTGCTGCTGTTTCTGCTGCTGGGCCAGTTGTTGGTGTTGCTGTTGCTGATGATTGGGTTGCTGCTGCAATTCCTGCAGCTCTTCACTATGTTGTTGCTGTTGCTGCTGCTGCTGCTGCTGCTGCTGCTGCTGCGTATTTTCTAGCGAGACTGACTTAGGGCTGGCTGCTGTTGGGGCACATGGCACTGCAGCAGCAGAAATTGCTGTCGATCTAACGGACTTGAGTGCTGCTGCTGCTGCTGCTGCTGCGTCAGTCTCAGCTGGAGCAGCAATCGAGTACCCGCCACCACCAGCAACGGCAGCTGCTTCTGCTGCAGCAGAAGCAGCCGCTGCTGCGCCTGTATCTACATCAACGGCAGCTGCTCGTGCCGCAGCAGAAGCAGCTGCTGCTGCACCTGTTGCTACAGTTGCGGCAGCTGCTCCCGCTGCAGCAGATGCAGCCGCTGCTGCACCTCTTGCTGCTCCCGCTGCAGCAGATGCAGCTGCTGCTACACCTCTTGCTGCAGCAGCGGGAGCTGCTCCTGCTGTAGCAGATGCAGCTGCTGCTGCACTTGTTGCTACAGCAGCGGGAGCTGCTCCTGCTGCAGCAGATGCAGCTGCTGCTGCACTTGTTGCTGCGGCACGGGGAGCTGCCCTTGCTGCAGCACGTGAGAACATTCTTCTGCACTCTTCCAATGGCGCCGCAGCACGCAGCAGCAAATGGAGTGTATCTGCAGCTTGCTGCGGGGCTTCCACCCCCTCGCAGGCGAAGGTGTGGCACAGCAGCTGCAACACATGCAGCGGCAGCAGCAGCAGCAGCAGCAGCAGCAGCAGCAGGATATAGAGCTCCAAATGACACAGAAAATGTACCAGCAGCTCCCAAGTCGGGCTAAGTCCCATGCTGTAGACGCAGCAGCAGTAGCAGCAGCAGAAATAGCCTACCTTTTCTAAAACATAGGTGGATGGCTGCAGCACCTGGACTGGAGCTGCTGCTGCTGTTTCATGCTTGGCGGCAGCAGCAGCAGCAGTAGTGGTTGCTGCTGCTGCTGCTGCACGGACCGCCTCCTTTTCTACAGCTGCGCATGCTGCAAAGCTGCTGCTGCTGGGTTCACGGCTGCAGTCCTTCAGCAGCAGCAAGTTGTTTGCTGCTGCCGCTGCTACACCGGAAGTTGCTGCTGCCGCTGCGCCCGCTGGCAGCAGCTGCTGCAGCCGTCTCGCTGCCATATTTGCTGCAGCAAATGCGGTGTATGCGCAGCTGCAGTGTATACGCAGCTGCTGCAGCAGATGCGGCGTGAGGGCAGCAGCTGCAGCAGGCGCTGCAGCAGCATCTCCAGCCACCCCAAAACTAGCAGCAAACTCCGTTACTGCAGAGCACACAGAAAACAATGTATCTGCATGGAGCGGCTGCTGCTGCTGCTGCTGCAGCCGCTGCTGCAGCTGCTGCCGTCGCTGCTGCTGCTGCCGGCTCGGCAGCGGCGTAGCAGCAAGGAAGCTCGCAGCAAGCTCTTCCTCCTCCTGCTGCAGCAGCGCCACTGTCATCCAGTGCAGGGAGACAACAGGAGCAGCAGCAGCAGCAGTAGATGCAGCAGCTGCTGCTGCTGCATCAGAATTTGCTGCAGACTGAACATCTGCCCCACCATCTGGTGACGGGGGTGTTTCTGCTGCTGCTGCTACCCCAGTGTCAACAGGCGTTGATGCAGCCTGCTGCTGCTGTCGCTGCTGCTGCTGCTGGAGGTGACAGTGCTGCTGCTGCTCCTGGACAGCAGCAGCAGCAGAGGCAGCAGCTGAAAGAATTCCTAAGGCGGCAACAGCGTGGCTCGCGCATGCAGCAGCAGCAGCAGCAGCAAACTGCTGCCCCACAGCACACCAGGCAGTCGCCATGCGCCGCTCAGCCAGCAGCTGCAGACACGGGAGATCTGCAGTCTTTTGCTGCTGCCGCTCTCTTATTACCTCTTGCTGCTGCTGCTCTTGGTCCTGCGGCTGCTGCTGCTGCTGCTGCTGCTGCAGCGCCACTTGCTGCAGCAGCACTAAGACTGCTGCAGGGTCAAAAATAGCAGCAGAAGGCATCAGCGCGCAAAAGTGCCCATAAAGCGAGGAGCAGAATTCGCTGCTGTTGACAGCAACAACGCTGGGAGCGGCAGCAGCAGCAGCAGCAGCAGCAGCAGCAGCAGGAGCAGCAGCAGCACTTGCGGTACCCGGTGATCTTGTGCCTACTCCTCTAGATGCTGCATCGTCTGTAAAAGAGCTGCAGCCGTTCGTCTCAGGCCTGCTGCTGCTGCTTCTGCTGCTGCTGCTGGCCACATGCTGCCGTAGCAGCAAATCGTTGCAGTGGAAATGCACTGCTGCTGCTGCAGCTTCTTGCAGCAGCAGCGGCTGTTGCTGTTGCTGCTGCAGTGCAGCAGCACCTGCAAGCGACAACCCTCCCGAGAGCA